>NC_047144.1:2016080-2131080 GCF_009829125.3 Periophthalmus magnuspinnatus | reverse complement strand
GGAGAGAGGAAGAGGAGGAGGCGGTGCATAGAGAGAGAGAGAGAGAGAGAGAGAGAGAGAGAGAGTGAGGGAGAGGGAGAGAGAGGAGGCAGTGCATAGATAGAGAGAAGGTGAGAGAGAGAGGGAGAGGAGGAGGAGGGAGAGAGGGAGAGGAGGAGGAGGGAGAGAGGGAGAGGAGGAGGAGGGAGAGAGGGAGAGGAGGAGGAGGGAGAGAGGGAGGAAGAGGAGGAGGGAGAGAGGGAGAGGAGGAGGAGGGAGAGAGGAGGAAGAGGAGGAGGGAGAGAGGGAGGAAGAGGAGGAGGGAAAGAGGAGGAGGCGGTGCATAGAGAGAGAAGGAGAGATAGACAGGGAGAGGAGGAGGAGGGAGAGAGGGAGAGAGGGAGGAAGAGGAGGAGAGAGAGGAAGAGGAGGAGGGAGAGAGGGAGAGAAGGAGGCAGTGCATAGAGAGGGAGAGAGGGAGGAAGAGGAGGAGGCGGTGCATAGAGAGAGAGAAGGTGAGAGAGAGAGGGAGAGGAGGAGGAGGGAGAGAGGGAGAGGAGGAGGAGGGAGAGAGGGAGAGGAGGAGGAGGGAGAGAGGGAGAGGAGGAGGAGGGAGAGAGGGAGGAAGAGGAGGAGGGAGAGAGGGAGAGGAGGAGGAGGGAGAGAGGAGGAAGAGGAGGAGGGAGAGAGGGAGGAAGAGGAGGAGGGAAAGAGGAGGAGGCGGTGCATAGAGAGAGAAGGAGAGATAGACAGGGAGAGGAGGAGGAGGGAGAGAGGGAGAGAGGGAGGAAGAGGAGGAGAGAGAGGAAGAGGAGGAGGGAGAGAGGGAGAGAAGGAGGCAGTGCATAGAGAGGGAGAGAGGGAGGAAGAGGAGGAGGCGGTGCATAGAGAGAGAGAAGGTGAGAGAGAGAGGGAGAGGAGGAGGAGGGAGAGAGGGAGAGGAGGAGGAGGGAGAGAGGGAGAGGAGGAGGTGTGATGCTAACTGGAGGCACTACTCTGTCTAAACCTCTGACTTTAATTTGAGCTTTGTTTTAACACAATCTGACCATTTAGCTGAACCACAACAGGTGAGCTGACTCGTGCCGTTAAACAAGTCTCTCGCGCATTAAATTCTTCACTCGCTAGCTAGCATTAGCATTAGCATTAGCATTAGCATTAGCCAACAGTTTTTCCGTTAGTCAATTTCCTAAACACCTCAGATTGATCACAGGCTCCTGACCTTTTTTTTTTATTGAGTTTTCACACTTCACACATCTTCAGACTTTTGTGTTTGTTTGCTAATGTTTGCATCGTATCACCATGGAAACTTGGCTAAACATTTCCCCATAGACGTACACGCAGAACGCCCCCAGTGTGATGTCACTGCAGAGTATCAGTTACATGTGTTTTTTTAAAGTTTGTTTTTTATTGCTCACACGTACTTTGAAAAACAGGCACATGAACTCTGGGAGAACAGGTCAGGCAGGTGAAAGGTTACACAGTGCGTCTTTAAAGTAACACAAACAAAATATAAATAGTTCACTTGTCCTGATTCCAGCCCAGTTCAGTCCTGTATTTAGCCTGTTTTGGTCCACTTTGGCTCTGGTCCAGTCCTGTGGTGTCAATGTGTCACAGCTAATTTTTATTATTTTTTTTTTAATGCAATAAAATTCAGCTTATTATTCACTGAATTTTGAATTAAGTTTTGACATTTTAGTTTATTTAAAGTTCAGTTTTTTTGTTTTTTTTCGCTTGAATAAAAAAATACTTTTGATTGTTTTTGGGCTGTAATTCTCCTGCTCTACTACAGTTTTCCTGCTGTATTACAAATATATTTACTTCACTTCTATAAATCTAATTATTTTTTATTATTATTATCATCATCAACATCATTATTATAATTATCATCATTATTATTGTTGTTATTTTTATTTTCACCAGTAGATGGCGCATGTGAAACCTGTTCCTCACCCCTCCCTTGGCCCCTCCCCTCACCTGGAAT
Organism: Periophthalmus magnuspinnatus; assembly: GCF_009829125.3. Classification (NCBI taxonomy): domain Eukaryota; kingdom Metazoa; phylum Chordata; class Actinopteri; order Gobiiformes; family Gobiidae; genus Periophthalmus; species Periophthalmus magnuspinnatus. Next base: position 2,129,120 of record NC_047144.1, on the reverse strand, counting down.
CTCCCTCCTCTCCTCACCAGTCCCCCTCCCCAGTCCTTTCACTTGACCCCTCCCCTGGCCCCTCCTCCTCACCCGGACCCTCCCCTCAACCGGTTGCTCCCCTACCTCCTCCCCACACCTAGCCACTCCCCCTCACCTGACCCCTCCCCAATCCTTTCACCTGAACCCTCCTCTGGCCCCTCCTCCTCACCTGGGCCCTCCCCTCAACCTGGACTCTCCCTCCTCCGCACACTTGGCCACTCCCCCTTAACTGGCCTCTTCCCAATCCTTTCACCTGACCCCTCCCCTCACCTGGCCCCTCCCTCTCATCTGGCCCCTCCTCCTCACTTGAACCTTCCCTCCTCCCTTGACCCCTCCCCCTTCCCCTGGCCCCTCCCTTCTGTCAGCCCAAAGCCGTCCCACTCTCAGACGGAAGTAGCACAGATCCCTCTAGTGGCGACACGTGAGAATGCACCAGAGCCACAGCATCAGCCGCTCTAACGACAAACAGGAACAGGAAAGTCAAAACTGGAGGCAGGAAAACGGGGGAATATTTGACCCAGTTTCAGGATGATAAACGAGTAAAGTGAGAGCAGATTTACAGAGGACAGCTCGTGGTTCAAACATGTGCAGATCACTGAAGCTGAAGCCGTCGTTTCAGAAAGAAGATGATGCATTTTTTATTAGTTTAAAGTGAGTTCATCCTTTTCACATGAAAACGGGGCCCGCGGCAAAATACCTCAAATGCCAAAGAAAACACGGAAACGAGTATTTTTCAACATGTCGTCTGTTACGTTCCACCGAATAGAGATTTCAGCGGATCGACACTGACAGACGACGGCACAAACACGAGGCTTTGGAATGGTAAAAGAGCAGAAAACACTCTGTTCCACCTTGTGATGTCATCGTGTGGTGATACAGGAAGTGCTCCACTGTGTTTTTAAACTCCACCTTCACTAGAATCATCTGGATCATTTCAGACCTGGATTATCTTTTTCTGTCCTCCCCCTCTTTTTCTCCTCTCTTTTATTAGCTGCTTTCTTCCTTCTCTTTCTTTTTGTTACTCCCCCTTTCTCTTCCTCTATCCCTCTCCTTTTCTCCCTGTCTCTTTCTCTTTTTGTCCCTCTACCTTTCTCTTCTTCCCTCTCTCGCTTCCTCTCGCTCTTATCACTCTTTCTTTCCTCCGTTTATTTTTCTCTCTCTCTCCCTCTCTCATTACTCTTTCTTTCTTGACTCTCTCTCCCTATCCCTCTCTCTCATCACTCTTTCTTTCCTCTCTCTCGTTCTTGCGTCCCCCCCTCCTCTCCCTGTCCCCCCGCTCTTTCTCTCTCTCTCCCTCTCATTCTCTCAGCACTCTTTCTCTTTCACTCTCTCTCTGATCACTCTTACTTTCCTCTCTTTCTCACTCCCTCCCTCTCTCTCTCTTTCTTTCCTCTCTCTTTATCTCTCTCTCCCTCTTCTGCTCTGTCATCACTCTTTCTCTCTTTCTCTCCCCTCTCTCTGTCTCTCTCTCCCTCTCTCTCTCATCAATCTTTCTCCCTCTCTCCCCCTCCCCTCCTTCTTTCTCTCTCTTTCTCTCCCTCTCTCATCAATCTTTCTCTTTCTCCATCTCTCTCCCCCCTCTCTTTCTTTCCTCTCTCTCTCTTCATTTGTATCATTTCATCTCTGTCTCTTGTCGTTCTTCTGCTGAACTAAAGGTAAAAGTCTCTGTTCACTTGATGACATCACGAGGTGTAACGTCGTGTTTTGATCTTTGTAGACGTCACAGACGAATAATAAAGTGACTCAAACATGTGAGAATGAAACAAACACAACTCCAGGTCTGATTTTGACGCGTTCACAGATTTAAACTCGACTTAAAGACACAGGAGTCAGTTTGTATCATACAGCACCTTCACTTTAAAGCTAACAAATTGCATGCTAACACACGCACCTCCTGATTCTCTGACAATAAACCTTTTTATAAGACGCAGAGAGAAAACAGCGGACGCACTTTGACCTCGAGAGCTGCTTATGTAACACGTCTGCACTGAGCCAACACACATTTTACTCAAATACAAGAGAAAAAAAATCATGTACCGGCCCTTTAAAGGCATTTCATTAACCTGCCCCAAAGTCGTACGAGGCGCAGTACTTCAGCTCGTATTTGAAGTGCAGACGCAGTACTTCGGCTCGTATTTGAAGTGCAGACGCAGTACTTCGGCTCGTATTTGAAGTGCAGACGCAGTACTTCGGCTCGTATTTGAAGTGCAGACGCAGTACTTCGGCTCGTATTTGAAGTGCAGACGCAGTACTTCGGCTCGTATTTGAAGTGCAGACGCAGTACTTCAGCTCGTATTTGAAGTGCAGACGCAGTACTTCAGCACGTATTTGAAGTACTCTGAGCCGCGTATCGTCCAAACGCGTTAAAACAAACCACGTCTTCATCGGTGCAGCTCCTGTTTGGCTGCGCTCCAATAATCCCATGTGTTTAAATAGGACACGCCCACAGACTGTTTATATAAATGGACATAGCTAACCCGTTAGCCGCCGCGCTACAAACAGGAAGTGATCATGGGCGCACTTCCTGCTCCATTGACTCTGGCTACAGTTCACTTTCTATTGAAAAAAACGTGGCCCCCTCTCTGTAACTGCTGCTGTCAGAGAACCGATATATATCATAGAGAGCCGATAAATAGAAGAGAACGATATATCGAAGAGCACCGATAAATAGAAGAGAACCGATGTATCATAGGGAGCCGATAAATAGAAGAGAACCGATATATCATAGAGAGCCGATAAATAGAAGAGCACCGATATATCGAAGAGCACCGATAAATAGAAGATAACCGATATATCATAGAGAGCCGATAAACAGAAGAGAACCGATATATTGAAGAGAACCGATAAATAGAAGAGAACCGATATATCATAGGGAGCCGATAAACAGAAGAGAACCGATATATCAAAGAGAAACGATAAATAGAAGAGAACCGATATATTAAAGAAAACCGATCTATCAGAGAGAACAAACGATATAAAGTGAAGAACCGATATATTGAAAAGAACTGATATATAGAAGAAACCTGATATTTAAAAGAGAACCGATATATATTAAATTGACCGATATATAGTAGAGAACCAATATATCGAAGAGAACCAGTATATAGAAGAGAACCGATATACATATGATCCTGGGGTTTTTATTTCACTATTGTGTCTGTAAATCAAGATATGAACATTAAAAACAGACAAATCAGACGCCTTATTCCTCTGAGTTTTCTCCCGCTAACGTTAGCAAAAGGTTTGATGAATAGCGTTGCTTATTCCCCTCTCTTGCTACTTGCGGTCGGAATTCCAAATATGGAACCCTGCTCCAGATTCGCCGCTGCACCTGCTCCAGCCTCGATGAGCTTCATTTGACTGAAGCTGAAGCTGTGGTGACGTCACACTCACTCACAGTCTGTGCTTTAGCCAAATGAAGCTCATCGATGCTAACAGTACAATTTTAAACCTGGGACCATATTTGAAAATGTGCACCTGTAAAACAAAGAGCCAATCAGGAGCGAGGTTGTTGAAAGTACACGCCCCCTCCCGTTCGCACAGCTGGTTTGTCAGAATGAGGGCGTTTAGCAAAGTTATAGCTGACAATCAAACCTGTTGCTAACGCTAGCGGGAAAGAAGGCGCCTGATTTGTCTGTTGTTAATCTTCATATCACACAGTACACGGAAAGTGAATTGGAGCCAGAGTTGAAGGAGCCAAAAGTGCACTCATGCTCACTTCCTGTTTGGAGCGCGGCGGCTAATAAGGCTAGCACGTTAGCAATGTGCATTTGTATAAAGATGCAGAGACTCAGGAGGCTCCTGGTTTTGCTGTGAGTTGTTTTAATGGAGGAGAGAGAGATTTTATATGAACGATTCAGAAAAGTTTGAGACTTTGATTTAATTTAATCAATAACCAGAAAATCCACTTAAGTGCGTCATGTTCTGGAATTTAATGATGTCATAGTTTCAGATGGAGCTATAGTTACTACAACTACTACTAGTACTACAAGTACAACTACAACTACAACTACAAGTACAACTAGTACTAGAACTACTACAACTACAACTACAACTAGTACTACATCTACTACTACAACTACAACTAGTACTACAAGTACAACTAGAACTACAACTACTACTAGTACTACAAGTACAACTACAACTACAACTACTACTAGTACTACAAGTACAACTACAACTACAACTACAACTAGTACTACAAATACAACTACAACTACAACTAGTACTACAAGTACTACAACTAGTACTACAACTAGTACTACAACTACAACTAGTACTACAACTACAACTAGTACTACAACTACTACTAGTACTACAACTACAACTAGAACTACAACTACAACTAGAACTACAACTACTACTAGTACTACAACTACTACAACTAGTACTACAACTAGTACTACAACTACAACTAGTACTACAACTACAACTAGAACTACAACTACTACTAGTACTACAACCACTACTACAACCACTACTACAACTACTACTACTACAACTACAACTAGTACTACAACTACTACTACAACTACTGCTACAATAACTACTATTACAACTACTACTACTACAACTACTACTACAACTACTACTACAACTACTACTACTACTACTACTACTACTACTACTACTACAACACTACTCATAGTAGTCCTGCTACTACTACTCCGGTACTCATATTACTATTGCTACAACAACTACAACAACTGCTACTACTACTATTACTACTAGTACTAGTACTACTACTACTAACACGACTACTACAACTACTGCACTATTACTAAAACTACCACGGTTCTCCTTTTACTACTACAGTACTAATACTTCTATGACAGTACCACACTGTTCTTCCTGTGTGGTGTTTGCCGGGTCATCAGACGACCACAGGGATCTGAGCCGTGAGGGGGTCCAATCAAAGCCGCCATCTTTGCCTCGTCTCCATGGAAACGGCGATGGCGAGCGGGTGGGCTTTGAACCCACTGGACCAGAGCGCCGCGTGTTTTTAACGAACCGAGAAACATACGAGAAAAAGTGTTTGAAAAGAGAGTAATTAAAAAGTGAATATGTGACAGAGGAAAAAGAGAAAATACTGTTTAAAGATCAGTGCAAAATACTAAGACCTAAAGTTTAAAGAGGAGGTATTTACTTCTGTGGGGTATTAAAGAGGAGGTATTTACTTCTGTGGGGTATTAAAGAGGAGGTATTTACTTCAGTGGGGTATTAAAGAGGAGGTATTTACTTCTATGGGGTATAAAGAGGAGGTATTTACTTCTGCGGGGTATTAAAGAGGAGGTATTTACTTCTAGGGGGTATTAAAGAGGAGGTGTTTACTTCTGTGGGGTATTAAAGAGGAGGTATTTACTTCTACGAGGTATTAAAGAGGAGGTATTTACTTCTACGAGGTATTAAAGAGGAGGTATTTACTTCTACGGGGTATTAAATAGGAGGTATTTACTTCTGTGGGGTATTAAAGAGGAGGTATTTACTTCTACGGGGTATTAAAGAGGAGGTATTTACTTCTGTGGGGTATTAAAGAGGAGGTATTTACTTCTACGAGGTATTAAAGAGGAGGTATTTACTTCTACGGGGTATTAAAGAGGAGGTACTTACTTCTGTGGGGTATTAAAGAGGAGGTATTTACTTCTACGAGGTATTAAAGAGGAGGTATTTACTTCTATGGGGTATAAAGAGGAGGTATTTACTTCTAGGGGATATTAAAGAGGAGGTACTTACTTCTGTGGGGTATTAAAGAGGAGGTATTTACTTCTATGGGGTATAAAGAGGAGGTATTTACTTCTATGGGGTATAAAGAGGAGGTATTTACTTCTACGGGGTATTAAAGAGGAGGTATTTACTTCTACGGGGTATTAAAGAGGAGGTATTCACTTTTATGGGGTATTAAAGAGGAGGTATTTACTTCTACGGGGTATTAAAGAGGAGGTATTTACTTCTACGGGGTATTAAAGAGGAGGTATTTACTTCTATGGGGTATTAAAGAGGAGGTATTTACTTCGGTGGGGTATTAAAGAGGAGGTATTTACTTCTACGGGGTATTAAAGAGGAGGTATTTACTTCTATGGGGTATTAAAGAGGAGGTATTTACTTCGGTGGGGTATTAAAGAGGAGGTATTTACTTCTACGGGGTATTAAAGAGGAGGTATTTACTTCTACGGGGTATTAAAGAGGAGGTATTCACTTTTATGGGGTATTAAAGAGGAGGTATTTACTTCTACGGGGTATTAAAGAGGAGGTATTTACTTCTATGGGGTATTAAAGAGGAGGTATTTACTTTTATGGGGTATTAACTGTAACATATCACATATTTAGATCACCATGTTTCTTTTTATTATTAGTATTGATTATTTCTGAGAATGATTTGGTTTGATTTTGATTTTGAAGCTGTGAATTAAAATTTTGTTACCCTCTTTTTTTACGGTTTCGTCTATTGCGGGTTATTTTTAGAACGTGTCAGAATCAGTTAAGAAGTCGACTCGTTTCCTCATCGAAAAACGCCTCATCTCACACTTTGATCAGAATCGTGTTCAATTTCGCTTTTACCAGTTTGTCAAATGTGGCCGAGGCAACAAAAAAACCGTCAAACTCGCCTTCGATGCTACAGATCTGAGCGCTCTACCGATGACGTTTCGCGTTGAGAGCGGGATTCGAACCAGCAACCTTCCGATAAGTGGGGGAAAACTCTACCAACTGAGCCGTTCGACACTCAATGATGCGCCGTTTGATCAGCTACTGTCGTTAACCTCATTTATTCTAATCGTTATCTCGTATCTCCAGGTGGATGACCATCGCGTAGGTTCATGTTTTTTACGTTTTAAAGGTTTGAAAATTAAAAATGTGAACGGCTCAGCTCTAAATACGACAGGACGTTTAAATGATCTTTTGCGGATCTGGTTTGAATCTATTCGACAGATGTTTGGAGTCGTGCGAAAACAACTCGACGACCCTGGATCGATCCCGGGATATTTATTAAGTCCATTGAAGACATGTGCTCGAAAACATCTGCAACACAGCAAACCTCCAGGCTAACCACTCTGCCGCAACGTCCGACAGAGACGATGAGGCTAACCACTCTGCCACAACAAGAGGACGAGGCTAACCACTCTGCCACAACGTCCGAGTGAGAGGACGAGGCTAACCACTCTGCCACAACGTCCAAGTGAGAGGATGAGGCTAACCACTCTGCCGCAACGAGAGGACGAGGCTAACCACTCTGCCACAACGTCCAACAGAGACGATGAGGCTAACCACTCTGCCACAACGTCCAACAGAGACGATGAGGCTAACCACTCTGCCGCAACGTCCAACAGAGAGACGACGAGGCTAACAACTCTGCCACAACGTCCAACAGAGAGACAACGAGGCTAACCACTCTGCCGCAACGTCCAAGTGAGAGGACGAGGCTAACCACTCTGCCACAACGTCCAACAGAGACGATGAGGCTAACCACTCTGCCGCAACGTCCGACAGAGAGGACGAGGCTAACCACTCTGCCACAACGTCCAACAGAGACGATGAGGCTAACCACTCTGCCGCAACGTCCGACAGAGAGGACGAGGCTAACCACTCTGCCACAACGTCCAAGTGAGAGGATGAGGCTAACCACTCTGCCACAACGTCCAACAGAGACGATGAGGCTAACCACTCTGCCGCAACGTCCAAGTGAGAGGACGAGGCTAACCACTCTGCCACAACGTCCAACAGAGAGGACGAGGCTAACTACTCTGCCGCAACGTCCAACAGAGACGACGAGGCTAACCACTCTGCCACAACGTCCAAGTGAGAGGACGAGGCTAACCACTCTGCCACAACGTCCAACAAAAAGAACGAGGCTAATCACTTTGGTGTTAAACAAGACTCAAATAACATTACAGTCACAAGCTAGCATTAGCATTAGCAATTTGACCTAGAAAAATAGCTAACTCTAGGCACTGCTCTGTCTGTAGCTCTGTTAGACTTTAATCTCACCAGAAAGAGCTGATTTACTCTGAACTACAACGGATGAGCTGATTTGTGCTGTTAAACCTGTCTCAAATAACGTTACACTCACAAGCTAGCTACCGTTAGCATTAGCATTAGCATTAGCCAACAGTTTTTCAGTTAATCGCTCTCACCTTTTTGTTGAAAATCAAATTCAAACAGCAACTTTCCGATACGTAGAACACAACCTGTCTACAACAACCTCCATCACAGTCATAAGCTAGCATTAGCATTAACATTAGCATTAGCATTAGCCAACATTTTTCAGTTCTTTGCTCCTAAACAGGATCATAAACGCTTGTATTAGTTGTAATCCATTTTGATTTTTTTTCTCGAGTTTTCGAGTTTTTAATGTGTGCGTTTATCACCATAGCAACTGCTGAACATTCCACCATAGACATACATGTAGTTCATCAGTCGTCCAGCAGGAATCACACTCCAAAAACCCCACAGACACTGAAGGACGGGTCAAATGCAGAGGGTCCACTTGATGACGCACCTTCAACACACACACAAAACTACTTAAAGCTGCACTGTGTAACTTTTCTAGTCCAGCTGCTTGTCTCTATGGAGATGTTACTGCTTTGCCAGAAATGTTCCCCAGTATGGCATTAAATATATGCATCTCCATGGGAATTCCACCACGCCAAATTACAGGTAAAATCTATGGAGAAGCCGCCCGCCCTCTCCTCATTGTAAAAGCTCATTAAAAAAGCCAAACTGTGCAACATTACTGGCAAAACAATAATATCTCCATGGAAACAAGCAGGTGACAGGCCCTCCACTAGAAAAGTTCCTGAATGCGCCTGTAAACCTCAGAATATGCAGAGGACGTTCATTTCCTCTGCTGTTTCCATGTTCTTTGTTTAGTGTTTACCGCCCTCGTGTGGCCGTAAAATGCAAATGCAGCTACTACATTATTTTAAAACTCACACAGACATTTAACTGAAGAGATTTATGTTTGTTTTAACTGCAGGAGTTCACACATTTACTCTGGAGCTTCATGGTTAGAGTGTGTGACCGTTTTGTTTTGTTTTTTTTGCCAGGCAGGGTAAAAAAGAGATAAAGACAAAGTGGATCAAAAAGTTTAGGTTTATTGAATCGACTGGACAGATCTTGTCATAGAAATAGAGACTTTGGAATCAGGATCAGGTGGTTGTGACACAGATATCTCCACAATAAAGATTATAATACAGAATGACACAACAATTCACTGTCGATTAATCAATAACAGATTTTCAAACGTGCAGTAAAAACATAGAGAGAATAAGAAAAGAGCAGGTTATACAGGACTGAGCAGGACAAGAAACATCTGAAGATTAAACTGAGCAAATCATCAGAAGGTTCAACATTTGTGGAGCATAAGTTTGTGTATTTCTTTCAAAAACAGTGAATGTTCCATAGTGTTATATAGACTCCGCCTCCACCTGCAACTATGACATCATCCACCTACAAAGTCTAATGTTAAACCAGTGGAGGTTGTTGATACTCTGCAGCGACATCAGGCTGGGGGTGTTCTACATGTATGTCTATGGTGGAATGTTTAGCTGTTACCATGGTGACACAATGCATATAATAACAAACACAGGAAAAAAAAAAAAAAGAGTTTTAAATGAAAACTCAAACAAAAAAAATACAAAATGGATTTAAACAGCACATTTTCAGGAGTTCGATCTGAGCTCATGCTGAAGTTGGCGGCACTGATTTATTTTTATTTTTTTTTTTTTTTATCATATTTTTGTGGAAATTTAACCCAAAATAAACCTTGCAGATTCTGATTATAACAATTCTTTTTTTTTTTTTTTTACATTTAGTCCCGAGCTCATTCGTGAGTTTGACAAAATGTCCAATGTCAAGACGAATGAATCAAGATCTTCAAGACGAGCTTTAGTCCTGGTTTAGTCCTGGTTTAGTCCTGGTTTAGTCCTGGTTTAGTCCTGGTTTAGTCCTGGTTTAGTCCTGGTTTAATCCTGGTTTAGTCCCGGGTTTAGTCCCGGTTTAATCCTGGTTTAGTCCTGGTTTAATCCTGGTTTAGTCCTGGTTTAATCCTGGTTTAATCCTGGTTTAGTCCTGGTTTAATCCTGGTTTAGTCCTGGTTTAATCCTGGTTTAGTCCTGGTTTAATCCTGGTTTAGTCCTGGTTTAATCCTGGTTTAGTCCTGGTTTAGTTCTGGGTTCGATGTGGCGCAGATCCTGATGTTGGTGGTTTTACACTTATCATCATCATAATTTGTGGGTCCCACAGAAAAAAATGGGAACAGTTTCTCTTTGGGAATGTTTTTATAAATGTAAATAAGAGACATGTCTCTGGAGTCATAGAAGGAAACTCTCCCACTGTCACAGTCCAACTGGACCCGGACTTTATTGGGTTTTTGTTTTAATTTCACCTCACCATAATCAGTGTAGTATCTCCCAGTTATGCGTCTTAAAAACAAACATCCAGAGTCTGTGGAAAAAGGATTTTCTGTTTTCCTGTTGATCGACTCTTTAGCCACACCTACATTCCACAAACTGTGGTCCCCCACCTCCACGTCCCAGTGGTGTCTCCCAGAGCTGAAACCAACAGAGCCCAGAACTACAGAATATACACAGAATCTCTCTGGATTCTCAGGGACCTGGAGAGGAGTCTCTGTCCAGGTCACAGAGGTCAGATTGTCTGACAGACTGAGAAGTGGGTTTGCAGTGTTTGGGTCCAGAACCACAGGACTGTACTCGACCTTCTGTCCCATCTTCCTCCAGACGCTGAAGGCCAGGTTTCCCAGGACTTTGGCCTGGTTTAGGAGCAGTCCAGGCCCCAGAGGAGGGAGGGGGCCTGGGGGCTCTTTGGGGCTCTGTGCTGGGCTGTAGGAGAGGAGGAAGTCCTCTGCTTTCTTCTCCAGCTGCTTCTCCAGCTCCTGGATGTTCTGCTCCAGAGAGGCCAGTGTCTCCTTGAGCCTGTCCAGCTGAGAGGTCATGCTCTGGGCTTGTCTGCTCTGCTCCTCCCTGAGTGAGGAGAGTCGGAGCTCCTCCTCCTCCTTGAGGAACATGTGTAAGCGTTGAAACTCTGCTCTGATGTTCCTCTCACAGAGCTCAGCCTGTCTGTGAGCGTGCCGCTGTGTGTCTCTGTAGATCTGCTCCAGAGCCTGGGCCTCTGCTCTGTTCTTCCTCAGAGCCTCCACCTGAGACTGGAGCTGCTCCTTCAGCTCCCTCTCTGCCTGCTCCACAGGCACCACCGTGTGGTCTCTGTGAAGAGAGAACTCACACAGAGGACACAGGAGCCGGGCCTCGTCTGTGCAGAACAGAGGGGGGACCTCTGGGTGTGTGCTGCAGACTGAAGCTCTGTCCTTAGACTTCAGTTTGTCAGTGAAAGAGACACACAGCTCCTTTAAGGCAAAGTTTACATTAATACCTTCTTTAGAAGACTTCCTCCTGCAGACGGGGCAGTTCCTGGTCTGGTTCTTGTCCCAGTGTCCATGAAGACAGTCGGAGCAGAAGCTGTGGTTACAGCCCAGAGTCACCGGCTCTTTAAAGGTCTCCAGACACACAGCACAGGTCAGGAAGTCCTCCACTGCTCTGAACTGCTCAGCCATCTCTGCACTGGACGTCCTCAGAGAAAACTCACGGTTTAAGGGAAGAGATCTGTGTCGTTGAGGCAGATTTATCAGGTTTATCAGGTTTCTGCAGTTGCTTTTACTTGATTCACAGTCGCAGCAGGGTGTGCTCTTAAAGGGACAGAGGCAACAACAGGATCATTAAACAGTCTCACGTGTTTGTCCACGTGACAGGGCCATTATTCTGATCTATCAGGTGGACATTTCATATTTTATTTCAATATAATATTAAATGTTTTGGGAACTGGAGGTCTAAAGAGGAGAGTGAAGGGGGAGAAGGGGCGGAGTCTGGAGTTATAAGCAACAGTGTGATTGGTCTGACTTCACAGTCTGCCCTTTCTATATTTATCCAATCACAACATCTGTAAATTAAATAGAGATGTTTATAAAAGTTTCATCATTATTGCGAGCGGGTTTGTATCTCTTTGTTTCCACGAAACCTGAGAAAGATGGAGTGATTTAAGAAAACTCAGAGCAAAGATGAAGAGAAATTCTCTGGAAATTGGACCAAAGGATGAGCCAGACTTGTGCAAGTCCAGAATTCTCTTCCTGATTTCTTGGCTAATTTTGTTAGACTTTCTCATTATGTTACAGAAAGACGCAGTGTGTTTCAGGTGTGTTTTAAATACATCCACACGTTTGTCTCTAATGAACACAAATGTTGTCAATAAAAGTATCAGAAGATTCCAAAGACATGCCATTATCATCTGGGTGTTTCCAAATTGTATAAATGGACAAACTAAATACGTCAGTAGGGAAAACAGGTAAATCCAGTTTGTAAGATCTGAACTCTTTCTGTTTTTTTAGGAGGGAGTTTCCACACCGCACTGCTATGTTGTACTTGTACGCAATGATGATGAAATGCCTGTATCCAACCGGGAAGAAACTTAGAATGTTTACTAAAATAAAAAAATAAAATAAAAAGTAAAATATTATTTTATTTTAATGAAAGGTGTAGTTTAACCATGTATTTTAAGTGACTGGGTGTTTAAACCAACAGCTCCAACAGTGCAGAGTCTCTGTATCAGATGCAGTGAAGAGGATACACCACACGCCTTTGAATCAGAGTCACTGGTTCAACACTTCAACACGACTTATGTCAGTTTGAACTTTGATAACGCCGCCACAGAGTCACCTGGAATGTCTTTTTTAATTTCACAGTAAGATGAACTCTCAGGATTTTTCTGATTTCTCCAACTCCTGAGAGTCCATCTTGTTTGGTTTCAGCTGAAGTGATTCCACCAGTGGTGCAGACTGGACCGATCACAGCATTGTGGGCAGAAGCCAGTGCCGAATGAACCAAAACAAACGTGACAACGCCGACCAATTTGAGCACAGACCTGGCTCTGTGTGACCAGGACAACAGTCACATGCAGTTCTGAGGAAAGCTCTGATTCTCCTGCAGGAGGTCCTAAGAGGAGCGTTTGGGACGCTGAGAGGCACAGACAGAGGAGTCATTCATTTTAGCTCTGACGTACAAGGACATGAAGAGAAAAGGCCTTGAATCTCAGGGCAACTTTGGACAAAATGATACATCCTGGGCCTTAATTTGAGAAAACCATGGTTACTCGTTTTCTTTTAATGACATCATTGAGGTCGATATGTCCAATTGGTTCCAGAATCGAGGTTTTACCTAGAAACAATGTAGAGGCTCTGTCCTTTTACAGCGGATCAGACCTTGGTCCTTTTCCACAGAGTCCAGACCAAGTTCACCAAACCTCTGCACGTCATAAACATGATGTATTTCCCCAAACTGAAATCATCAGTCAGATTTATAAGAACAAAGATAAATTAGTCAATCAGAAAATATTTTTTTTATTCTAACTCTTATCAGCACACAGACCAGATCTATTTTTTAGAGGGCACTAGCCCTTTTCTTAATTTGCATATCAATAATTGAGCTCATAAATCTGCACACATTTTACAATCAAAAAATGTTTGTAAAAGATATATTGTGTCGTAACGGTGTGGGTAGGACCAAGAGATGCAGACTCGGGGCAAGTTTACAGTGTTAATGGTACAATTGGTGAAATATAGTCTTTATCAGTTCATTCAAATATACACGAGGAACAGACCAGGCGGGCGGAGTGCAGGTCGGGGACGGGGAAACCAGGACAGGAGTGAAGACAAGAACGGGACGAGACCGGGTCAGGCAGGGCCGGCGTAGTCCAGAGAGCGGAGTCCAAAGCCGGAGGTAAGCAGTAAGCCGGAGACCAAGACAGAACAGGTAGCAAGACGGAGGGATGACTTTACCGGAGCCGGAGCGCAGAGGCAGGAGCAGGGACGAGCGAGGACAGGGATCTGGAAGATGACAAAATCCAAATGAGAGCATGCAGACGGGTAAAGAGATACAAAACTGAGCTGGAGCATTCACGTTTACACGCGGACGGTCTGGCTCCGAGTGTAGTCTGCCGAGCCCTCATATGCTCAGCAGCAGGTGATGGTGATTGCGCTGATGTGCTCCAGGTGCGTGCGGGGGGAGTCTCGAACTCCGCCCAGCTCCAGGCAGACCCCTCCAGGGAGGGATAGAGAGCACAGGAGGACAGGAACAAACGGGCGTCATGACAGCCCCCTAAGGGCTACTTCCTGGTGGACCCCCCGGCTTGTCAGGGTGAGCATGGTGAAACTCTCGTACCATGTCAGGGTCCAGAATACGTGGCCTTGGCACCCAGGATCGCTCCTCCGGACCGTAACCCTCCCAGTCCACGAGGTACTGGAGTCGGTCGGTCTTTAGCGGGATGGTCCTGGATGAGAGCCAAACCATTTGGCCAGGCTGGTATGTGGGCACCGGGATGCGGTGGCGATCGGCCGCTGCCTTGGTGCGCGCCCCGGACCGAAGAAGGGCAGCGCCGGAGGTGATGCTGGACGGATGGAACGGCAAGGTCCTTCTCCTCCGTGGGGAAGAGCGGAGGCTGGTATCCCAGGGATGCTTGGAACGGAGACATCCCAGTGGCCGAGCTCACAAGAGAGTTGTGGGCGTATTCTATCCAGGGCAGGTAAGAACTCCAGGTTGCGGGATTAGCGGAGACAGTGCATCGCAGTGCTGATTCTAGGTCCTGGTTAGCCCGCTCCGTCTGCCCATTTGACTGTGGGTGAAAGCCGGACGTGAGACTCACCGTGGCCCCTAACCTGTCGCAAAAGGCCCACCACCCCTGGGACGTGAATTGAGTCCCCCTGTCGGAAACGATGTCCACCGGGATGCCGTGAAGGCGGAAGACATGGTTAGTGAGCTGGTCGGCGGTCTCCTTGGCAGTTGGGAGCTTGGGCAGGGCTATAAAGTGGGCGGCCTTGGAGAACTGGTCCACCACCGTGAGGATGACCGTGTTCCCCTGGGAGGTAGGTAGTCCCGTCACAAAGTCCACTGCGATATGGGACCAAGGCCACCGAGGAACTGTGAGGGGCTACAAGAGACCAGAAGGGGGTGAATGGGAGGCCTTGGCCCGAGCACATACCTGGCAAGCTGAGACAAAGGCCCGGGTGTCCGTGTCCATGGTGGACCACCAGAAGTGTCTCTTGAGCAGGGAGAGAGAGCGACTCACCCCGAGATGGTAGGCGAACCTAGAGGCGTGGACCCACTGAAGCACCTAGGATCAAACAGGGTCGGGGACAAACAATTTACCAGGTGGGCCGTTACCTGGGTCAGGGTCGTTGGTCTGGGCCTCAAAGACGGTGTCCTCGATCTCCCAGTGGACCGCGGCGACAACGCATGAGGGAGGAATGGTCATCTCCGCGGGACCCAGGCTGTCCTCCAGGGTGAACTGGCGAGAAAGTGCGTCCGG
The DNA here is from genome assembly GCF_009829125.3 of Periophthalmus magnuspinnatus. Lineage (NCBI taxonomy): Eukaryota > Metazoa > Chordata > Actinopteri > Gobiiformes > Gobiidae > Periophthalmus > Periophthalmus magnuspinnatus. The sequence continues at coordinate 2,113,736 of NC_047144.1, read as the reverse complement.
TTTTACGTTCCGGGATCCGGGACGGTAGGTCAGGAGGAAATTAAAGCGACTGAAAAACAGGGACCAACGAGCCTGACGGGAGTTGAGTCGCTTGGCGGACTGGATATATTCCAAGTTCTTATGGTCTGTCCAAACTACGAACGACTGCTCCGCCCCCTCCAGCCAGTGGCGCCACTCCTCTAGGGCGAGTTTGACGGCCAGGAGCTCCCGGTCCCCCACGTCATAGTTGGCCTCAGCCGAGGACAACCGGCGGGAGAAGAAGGCACAGGGGCAGAGGAGATTGTGGGGTTCAAACCACTGCGACAGCACGGCCCCCACTCCCGAGTCGGAGGCGTCTACTTCCACGATGAATTGGCGCCGGGGGTCGGGCTGGTGCAGGATGGGAGCAGAGGTGAACAGCTTCTTGAGCTTCTCGAAGGCTGATTGCGCCTCAGGGGACCAGGAAAACTGCAACGAAGGAGAGGTAAGTTTAGTAAGGGGTAACCCTACTAAAATCCCGTATAAACCGTCTATAAAAGTTGGCGAAGCCGATGAATCACTGGAGCTGCTTGCGGTTGGTCGGGACGGGCCAATCCGCGACGGCCTGGATCTTCTCAGGATCGGCTTTCACTTGGCCCCGCCCCACAATGAAGACCAAAAAACTGACTTCTCTGCATGGAATTCGCATTTCTCTGCCTTAACGAACAGTTTGTTTTCTAGGAGGCGCTGAAGAACCAGGCGGACATGACGGCGATGCTCCTGAAGGGACTGGGAGAGAAAATCAGGATGTCATCCAGGTAAACGAAGACGAAACGGTTCAAAAAATCACGGAGAACATCGTTAATCAGGGCTTGGAACACCGCAGGGGCGTTGGTAAGGCCAAAGGGCATAACCAGATATTCGAAGTGGCCAAGGGGGGGTCTTAAACGCCGTCTTCCACTCATCCCCCTCCCTTATGCACACAAGGTGGTAAGCGTTTCGCAGATCCAGCTTAGAAAAGACGGTGGCTCCGTGGAGGGGCATGAAAGCGGAGTCCAGAAGGGGGAGTGGGTATTTGTTCTTGACGGTGATATTGTTGTGCTCATTCAGACCCCGCACGAAAACGGCCCGCAGCGTGCTGTCCGTCCAGTCCACCTCAGCCGTGTGCATTCAGAAGTCACTGTAGTCCACTACCGTCCTAGAGCCCTGGTTGAGAGTCAGTAGGCGGGACGCCGCATTGTCCCGGTAGTGCGGGTGGTCGAACACCAATTTGAAGTTAGCGATGAACTCGTTAAAATCCAATGTCTCTACAGGTGTGTGGGTTAGCCGTGCCTCAGCCCACTGGAGAGCCCTTCACCGAAGTAATCCACATACGTAGCGAATACGTAGCGAGTAGGACACTGCTGAAACACGTACTCGCATTGAAACAGGAATCCCAGACAGAGGTGAGGCTGGCCAGAATATGGCTCCAGGTCCGTGCCTCTCGGCTCCGGGGGACGCGGTGGCACCCCAGCAGCCGCAGGCGGGGCAACAAGGAGTGCAGCCACTTGGTGGTTGAGCTGCGCCACTTGTTGGGTCAAAGTTTGGTTTAAATCCAACAGAGTCCGGATTGATTGTTCATGTTGTCCCAATACCGCCTCATGGTGGGAGTGCGCTTGCCAGCTCCTCCTGTGTAGTTCTGGGTTGATTCCTCTCCTTTCTTAGGATCATTGACCCCATGAGGTGAGATCTCACATGGAGCCCCAGTCCGAGGGAGACTGACAGTCATGTTTAGCTTCTTCCATTTTTTAATAATTGCTCCAACAGTGGATCTTTTTTCACCAAGCTGCTTGGCAGTTGCCCCGTAGCCCTTTCCAGCCTTGTGGAGGTCTACAATTTTGTCTCTCGTGCATTTTGACAGTTGTTTGGTCTTGGCCATGTTAGTAGTTGGAGTCTTACTGATTGTCTGGGGTGGACAGGTGTTTTTATGCAGCTAACGACCTCAAACAGGAGCTTCTATTTTAGGATATTAAGTGTGGAGGTGAACTTTTTAAAGGTGCACTAACTGGTCTTTGAGGGGCAGAGTTCTAGCTGATAGACAGGTGTTCAAATGCTTATTTGCAGCAGTAACATACAAATACATTTTTTTTTTTAATCATACAATTTCCAGATTTTTTTTAAATAATGTCTCTCACAGTGGACATGCACCTAAGATGAACATTTCAGACCCCTCCATGATTTCTAAGTGGGAGAACTTTCAAAATCACAGGGTGTTCAAATATTTATTTGCCTCACTGTATTCAGCTCCATTTATATCGATCTTTGACACTTCTGAGTCATGTTTCACTATTTTTTCTCTGGGTTTTCACTCAAAATTGCAGGTGTAGGTCGCTGCCAACATGTTAAACACTGTACGAATAAGGAGAAAACCTCTCCAGAGGTCACTTTTAAAAAGGTACGCCAGAGCTAATGCAAATGCTAACTTCTATTTGAATATTACCTGTAACATAAGAAATTTTAATTGGTTTTAAGGACGACTCAATTAGATATAATTCAGTGTCCACCAGTGATCTGACCAGAATTAAAGAAGTGGCTTGGACGAGCAGCCAAACGTTTTCAGTCCTACAAAGATTTGTCCACTTTAAACTTGTTATTATTTAGGTGTAGTTTATTTTGGTCAGTGATGTTATTTAAATCTTTATTAGGCTCTGAAGTTAGCATTAGCATTTGCACTGACACACAAAGACACAGATGGTGAAGTTTTCCTCACCTTTGTAAAGTGTTTAAGATGTTCTCACTGACATTCACCTGCAGCTCCCTGTCCACTGTCTCATCTGTCAGGATCCAGTTATTTTAGCACGACTCTGCAAAATCCTCATAGACATTACAACAGAAATGTCCGCACTGACTGACAGTCTAGTTTTTGTGGATATGGTCATAGAACTAAGCTGTTTTTTCTTTTGCCAGATCCTGTTTCCTGGTCCTACTCTGCACCTCAGCCTCCAACCCAGCTTCCTCCGACTGATCCAAAAACGTCAATCTCCGACCCAACTCTCTACTACCTGCTCCGTCAACCAACATTCACATTTTCTTGTTTGTAATAAACCCTGTCGAACTTTTACCTCAAGCCTAAATCTTTGATCCCCCCACGGGGTTACAACATTTTAAATATGTTTTATGCTACACTGTGGGACATCTCCATGGAGACGAGAAGATTTCAGACCCTTAAAAAGTACACAGCGCGTCAAATTGCTGATCTTGGATACTGTGGTGGAATTTTAAAACCTTTAAAATACACTGCCTGACTAAAAAAAGTTGCCACCTGGATTTATTTTAACCGCAAATGGTGCAATGAGTTTGAGGAGGGTCAAATCATTGGCATCAAGCAGAGAAAACATCTAAAGAGATTGCAGAAACTACTAAAACTGGGTTAAGAACTGTTCAACGTGTTATTAAAAACTAGAAGGATAGTGGGGACACATTGACTTTGAGGAAGAAATGGGGCCGAAAAAATCCTGAATGATCGTGATCGGTGACACTTAAATATTTGGTGAAATCAAATCAAAGAAAAACAACAGTAGAGCTCAGGGCTGTGTTTAATAGTGAAAGTAAGAGCATTTCCACAGACACAATGTGAAGGGAACTCAAGGGATTGGGACTGAACAGCTGTGTCGCCTTAAGAAAACCACTAATGAGTGAACCTCACTGGAAAAAAGCTTCAATTTGCAGGAGCATAAATATTGGACTCTGGATCAATGGAAGGTCAAGAGGTCTGATGAGTCCAGATTTACCCTGTTCCAGAGAGATCAGGGTAAGAAGAGAGGCAGATGAAGTGGTGCACCCATCAGTCTTTGAGCCGACTGTACAAGTCTGTGGGGGCAGATCTGGGGCTGCTGCAGTTGATCAGGTCTAGGTTCAGCAACAGTCTGTGCTAAAAGAACGAGGTCAGCTGACACCTGAATGTCAAGAAAACTCTGTTCTCGACTGTTTACCCAATACAAGACAAGCGTTAGACTTTCTCTACTCTGATCAGAGGGAGCACGCACAGAGAAGAAACTACGCAGACTGCTTCCACGAGGTCTTCTCTGCCTTCTGTGACGCCTCCTTCTCAGAGCAGGCTTTTATGAACAGCATAACATTCCTCATGTTTATCAGTAGAACACGACCCTTGTCCCCTCCACACACATACATGAGCTTTCTTATCTTTTAGGTTACACATCTGTTGACCTTTCACCCACGCCCTGTTTCTTGTTTGTCAGTTCAGTTACACAGTTTGTAGTTTTCCATCACACCATATTAGTCTCGCACACACAATATAAACATACAGTTAATTAATGATAAAACATAAGCATCATTTTATTGACACTGAATATACTGAATGACCAGGTTATTCCATCAATGGATTTTTGGGCATATTCCAAGACGACAATGCCAGAATTCATCGGGCTCAAATAGTGACAGAGTGGATCAGGAGCATGAGACGTCATTTTCACACATGGATTGTCCACCAGAGTCCAGACCTTAACTCCATTTAGAATCTTTGTGCTGGAGAAGCTTCGTGCAGCATCAGACTCGACCATAATCGATGCAACAGGTGAAAAATTAATGCAACACTGGATGGAAGTAAATCTTGTGACGTTGCAGATGCGAAATCGAAACAATGTCACAGTGTGTCACGATCCACATTATTCCGGTCCCATGTTTTGCCTCCTGTCCTGCTCTTCCCCTTCCTCACCTGCCGGAGCCGGAGCTGGACTGAGCTCCTGACTCCTCCCGCGCGCACCTGCAGCCCGTCAGCGCAATCACCACCACCTGCCGTGGATAAGAGGAGCCAGGACCAGACACATGATGCCAGATCGTCCGCGTGTCCGTGTGAATATCTAGCTTGTTTGTTGCCTTTTGCATTTTGCTCTTTGTATCCCGCTCATTGGATTTTTCATGCTACCCTTCAGATCCTGTTCTCTGGACCATCCTTGCTCCTTCGCTCCCGGCATCGCTCCGACCCTGCCTGCTAGTCCTGGTACAGTCTCTCCTTGTCTTGTTCTCCGCACTCCACGCCTCTGGACCTCGCCTTGCACCCCGCTCCTCGTTCTGGCTCTGGTCGCCCTGTCTCCGTCTCCGCACTCCACGACTCCCCGGCTTGCACTCTGCACCCCCGCCTCCGCTACGCCACACCCTCCGCCCCTGGATCCTGGCCCGCACCTCGTCCCCTGTTCATCGCCAGATCAACCCACTTTATTTACAAGTCGTGAATTAATGTACAGTGTAAATTTTCCCCGAGTCTTGCATCTGTTGGTCCTATTTGCCTGCATTACGACACAGTGAATGTGCAACATGATCAAAGGTAAAGGAACAACCAAATATTAGAGTGTGTGACCTTTTTATTTTGGTGGCCAGGCAGTGTAAAAAAGAGATAAAGATGAAGTGGATCAAAAAGTTTAGGTTTATTGAATCGACTGGACAGATCTTGTCATAGAAATAGAGACTTTGGAATCAGGATCAGGTGGTTGTGACACAGATATCTCCACAATAAAGATTATAATACAGAATGACACAACAATTCACTGTCGATTAATCAATAACAGATTTTCAAACGTGCAGTAAAAACATAGAGAGAATAAGAAAAGAGCAGGTTATACAGGACTGAGCAGGACAAGAAACATCTGAAGTTTAAACTGAGCAAATCATCAGAAGGTTCAACATTTGTGGAACATAAGTTTGTGTATTTCTTTGAAAAACAGTGAATGTTCCATAGTGTTATATAGACTCCGCCTCCACCTGCAACTATGACATCATCCACCTACAAAGTCACACAGATAAATTTCAGTGAGTCTAATATTAAATCAATGGAGGTTGTTGATACTCTGCAGCGACATCAGGCTGGGGGTGTTCTACATGTATGTCTATGGATGAATGTTTAGCTGTTACCATGGTGACACAATGCAAATATTAGTAAACACAGACAAAAAAGAGTTTTAAGATGGTCTGAAAACTCAAGAAAAAGCGACTAACTGAAAAACTGTTGGCTAATGCTAGCTATCTTGTGACTAATTTGATGCATTTCAGACTTGTTTAACAGCATGAATCAGCTCACCTGTTGTAGTTCCAGCAAAGTCAGATCTTTATGGTTGGATTGTGTTAAAATGAAGCTCATTTTAAAATCTAACAGACAGAGCAGTGCCTACAGTTAGCATCACACCCACAGGGAGTGTTGATGACATCCGCTGTATCAAGTTTCAAAGTATCACTGCTAAACACTAAATTTGGTGACATTCAGTGGGATAAATGTTTTCCTTTGATTTTTTTGTAATTTTTTTATATATTTTTGTGGAAATTTGACACAGAATAAACATGGTGGATTTTGATTAGGATGATTTTTTTCTATTTTTACATTTAATCCGAGCTCTTTAGTGAGTTTGACAAAATGTCAGAAGTCCAGACAAATGGATCAACATCTCCAAAAAGATCTTTAGATCTGGTTTAGTCCTGGTTTAGTCCTGGTTTAGATCTGGTTTAGTCCTGGATTAGTCTTGGTTTAGTGCTGATTCGGTGCTGGGTTAGTCCCGGTTTAGTCCTAGTTTAGTCCTTGTTTGGTCTTGGTTAAGTCCTGGGTTAGTCCTGGTCTAGTCCTGATTTAGTGCCGGGTTAGACATGGCACAGATCCTGATGTTGGTTTTACACTCATCATCATCATCATCATCATCATCATCATCATCATCATCATCATCATCATCAGTGTGTCCCAAACAAAAACATGGGAACAGTTTCTCTCTGGGAATGTTTTTATAAATGTAAATAAGAGACATGTCTCTGGAGTCACAGAAGGAAACTGTCCCACTGTCACAGTCCAACTGGACCTGGACTTTATGGGGGTTTTGTTTTAATTTCACCTCATCAGAATCAGTGATGTATTTACCAGTGAAGTGTGCTAAAAACAAACATCCAGAGTCTGTGGAAAAAGGATTGTCTGTTTTCCTGTTGATTGACTCTTTAGTCACACCTATAATCCAGAAACTGTGGTCCTCCACCTCCACGTCCCAGTGGTGTCTCCCAGAGCTGAAACCAACAGAGCCCAGAACTGCAGGATATACACAGAATCTCTCTGGATTCTCAGGGACCTGGAGAGGAGTCTCTGTCCAGGTCACAGAGGTCAGATTGTCTGACAGACTGAGAACTGGGTTTGCAGTGTTTGGGTCCAGAACCACAGGACTGTACTCGACCTTCTGTCCCATCTTCCTCCAGACGCTGAAGGCCAGGTTTCCCAGGACTTTGGCCTGGTTTAGGAGCAGTCCAGGCCCCAGAGGAGGGAGGGGGCCTGGGGGCTCTTTGGGGCTCTGTGCTGGGCTGTAGGAGAGGAGGAAGTCCTCTGCTTTCTTCTCCAGCTGCTTCTCCAGCTCCTGGATGTTCTGCTCCAGAGAGGCCAGTGTCTCCTTGAGCCTGTCCAGCTGAGAGGTCATGCTCTGGGCTTGTCTGCTCTGCTCCTCCCTGAGTGAGGAGAGTCGGAGCTCCTCCTCCTCCTTGAGGAACATGTGTAAGCGTTGAAACTTGAAGTATGTCGGCAGAGTGAGTGAGTAGGTCACGTCACGTAAAACTGTCTCTCCATTCACCAACTATACCCACTACTCTGATCGCGCTGACTGCACTTTAGTACTTGGATTAAAAGACGAAGATGCCAAAAACAAAACAAGCGCGAAGTGATCGTGAAGTAACAGACGGCAGCACGGACTACATACCAGCTAGCATGGGTCATGCTACAAACGCTGACTGTGATGCTAACGCTAGTTCCTCTGCTAAATTAAACACCGTAAATGTTTCAGCTGACACTCTGTTAAAGAGTATTTCTACGGCTGTGGCGGAGGAAGGGATGCGCATTCAAAAGGCCATGAAAGAGTCTTTTGATGAGTTTGAGTCTAAAGTGAACAATAAGCTGGATGGCCTCATAAAGCGCATTGATGAAGTTGCCGAAATAACTGAGTCACTCATGGCTCGCCAAATCGAGTCCGAGACACGTATCTCTGGGCTAGAAGATGACATCGCACCGATAAAAAAGCGAGTGGACGAACTGGAAAAAATTAACAAGGAGCTAATGGGAAAAGTACTGGACTTGGAGGGGCGATCAAGACGTGACAACATCAGACTATTAAATCTAAAAGAGGGAATAGAAGGTACGGATCCTATCATGTTTTTTGAAGGATTTATACCCAAACTGTTAAACTTACCGGTCACCTCAGTAGCAATTGACCGCGCCCACCGGGGCTTTGGGGAGCGTAGAGACGGACACCCGCGTTCTGTTATCATCAAAATCCAACGCTCCAGAGACGTCACGATGGTACTGACTGCAGCCAAACAACATAAGACTATACAATACCAGGGCTGTGACTTGAGGATCATTCCCGATATCCCACCTACTGTCCGGATGGCCAGGAGAGCGTTTAATGCCGTGTGCGCGGAGCTTATTAAAAGGAACATACGCTTCCGAATGGCCTATCCCGCAGTTCTGTCCTTCACCATTAATGACACTAAGAAGACTTTCAGAGACTCGAAAGAGGCTGAAGCGTTCCTCAGAATGACCTCCTGAACTGGTATGTGACACTCATTCTCTTATATACTAGAGATTGGACCGTGGGAAATGTTCCAGGTGCAGCATGTAAATACTGTTTACTAATGGACAAGAACTGAGGATTCGTGGGTATGGGATTCTATTCCACCAGGATTAAATGAGAGACAGTTTTCTTTTCTTTTCTTGACAAAATTCACAAAGTTAATAAGAGTTATAGTCAAATTGTTATAATTATTTTTTGTTATTTTATGTTTTTCTTTTCTTTTTTCTTTCTTTATGGGGTTCAGGGAAAGATGGTAATACTGGTAAGGGCCAACATGTATCTACCGATGACAAGAATAATGTCTGATATCAAATTAATGGTAACATATGGGTTTGATAAACATAAATTGTAGTAGAGAATATGAAACATTTGACCAGCACCATTCTGGTACTTTAGGGAACATAAACTGTGAATATTATAACGCAGAAGATTTAATAAATGTTAAGAGTGACTTTACCTTTTCATTGATGCATCTAAACATCAGAAGTATCAAAAAGCATCACGACGACCTGGTTTCACTACTTGCCACTATAGGCCATGACTTTGAGATAATAGGTTGTAGTGAAACATGGATAAATGAACTAACATATCTTGACTATTTTAATCTGGACGGATACTCACTATATCACAAAAATAGAATTGGTAAAATTGGAGGAGGAGTATGTCTATATATAAGCTCCCAATTCTCAGTAAAGGAACGAACAGATATTAAGTTAGATGATGGTTATTCTGATTCATTATTTGTAGAACTAAAAAACATAAATTCAAAAACTATTATCATAGGAGTAATTTATCGTCCACCTGATTCAGACTATGATACTTTTAGAGATCAACTTGAGAATGTTTTACTCCACATAAACCAAACTAAGACAAACTGTCTTATCATGGGAGACTTTAACATAGACATATCTAAAGAAGATAACATTGGAACAGACTTTCTCAATACTCTCTTCTCCTCATCATTTTTCCCAACTATCAATAAACATACTCGAGTTACAGAGAGAAGTAAGTCAACCTTGGACAACATAATAACTAATATAGCAGAAATTGAATGTAAATCAGGAATAGTATATTCCGATATCACAGATCATTATCCCATTATACATTATTTGAATTTGAAGAACAAAATACCCGACCTATGCGCAAAGAGAAAAATGAAGGTTCTAAACAACAAAACCCTTGCGAACCTGATTCTGCATCTTCAAACTAAAAGGTGGGACTCAGTATTCAATACCTCAGACCCCAACTGTGCATATAATTCACTAATTTCTGAAATAACAGATTCTGTTACTAAAACTATTCCGGATAAGATAATTAAACAGCATAGTACACATGCCAAACCATGGATAACAAAAGGAATTCAAAAGTCGATAAAAAAGAAAATGAAATTATATAAGCAGTATGTTAAAAATCCTAACACCCAAAACAAAATGTTATATACTAAATACAAAAATAAATTGACAAAAATAATAAGAACAAGCAAACAAATGTATTTTACTGTCAAATTCAATAATGTTCTTGGGAACCAAAAGGAATCTTGGAAGGTGTTAAATGAGATCCTCAGCCGCACACAAAAACCTTCAGTCCTTCCGGACACGGTGTTGCAAAATGAACTAAATGGAAATACCAACTTATCTAATATCTTCAATAATTACTTTGCCTCTGTTGGTAAACAACTTTCTAAAAATATATGTCAACTAGGGGGCGCCCACTATGAGCATTATCTTCAGGGCTCCTATTCTAACTCACTCTTTTTCAAACCTACCTGTAAAGTAGAAGTGATCCACATCATAAACAAGCTAAAGTCTTCTCATACTACTGGTGCTGATAACATCTGTAGCATAATCATTAAAGCCATAGTAAATGAAATTGCTGAGCCTCTTGCCTACACTATCAATCTTTCATTAGCACAAGGCATTGTGCCAAAATTAACCAAGATGGCAAAAATAATACCCATATACAAGTCTGGGGATAAAAATGACACTCAAAATTACAGACCTATATCCATCCTCCCAACTCTCTCTAAAGTATTAGAACGAGTAGTATACTCCAGACTTGTAGAATATTTGGATAAGTATAACATTTTAGTACCTTCACAATATGGCTTTAGGAAAAACAGCACCACATGTATGGCTATTTTAGATCTTGTTGAGAAAATTAACGATGCTTTTGAAAAAGGAGAGTGCGGTATTGGGGTGTTTCTAGATCTTTCGAAGGCATTTGATACTATAGATCATGAAACTCTTCTTGGTAAATTGATGCACTATGGTATCAGAGGAGTAGCACTCCAGTGGTTTAGAAGTTATATCTGTGGAAGAAAGCAATATGTGCATGTTGAGGAACAAAATTCAGACACAAAAATCATTGAGACAGGAGTCCCACAAGGATCCATTATGGGGCCACTCTTATTTATTATTTATATAAACGATTTTGTCTTTTGTTCCAACAACATTCACAAAGTACTATTTGCTGATGACACGAATCTGTTTATGTCACATAAAAACCTGGATCAGTTAGGGAAACTTCTAAATGAACATCTCGTAAAGGTAAATACTTGGTTCAAATGCAACAAACTGTCTTTAAATATTAACAAAACCTTCTTTATTGTCTTCCTGCCAAACAGACATAAATCCTGTGATGAGGACCTATGCATAAAAATAGATGGCCAAGTTATCCAACAAGTTGATTCCACTAAATTCTTAGGAGTATATATAGATAAATCTTTAAATTTCAAAAAACACATTGATGAGCTGGTTAAAAAATTATCCAAAATTGTTGGCCTACTGTTTAAAATAAGACATGTACTTCCATCAGAAGCACTGCTGACACTGTATAGATCCTTGTTTGAGACGCACCTGAATTATTGCAATGTGATATGGTGCAACACCTATCCCACTTACACTGCTAAACTCCAGATATTACAAAAAAAAGCCATAAGGGCGATCACCTGGTCCTTGTCAAACTCCCCAACAAATCCACTATTCCACAGATATGGTCTTCTAAAGCTATGTGAAAGTAACATATATCACAATGCTTGTACAATGTACAGTGTGGTTCACAAACTAAACAGTCGATTGTGTGACCTTATCCCACTACAATCATCCTCTCATCAGCACAACACAAGGGAAAAAAGTATTTTAAAAGGAAAATTTAGGAAATTAAAATGTACCAGCTTTAGTGTCTGCTATAGAGGTCCACAAATATGGAATGAATTAAGCATTGACATTAAACAGTCTCCCTCATTACATATATTTAAAAGAAATCTGAAATGCAAACTACTGGGAAGCTATAGTGCCTGACTGAGTGCGGCTCAAGTTCTGCATTGGATCTTCTCTCTGCTCATAACGGGTGTGTGTATGTAAACGTATGTGGATATGTGTGTGTGTATTATACATATATTATACATATATTTATATATGTGTGCAGCTGCATGTATATATGTATGCTATGCATGTGTCATATATAGATATTATATGTTGTATAGGTCATATATAATGTATAGGTTGTGTTGGTGTGTGCTATATGTATGTATATGTATGTGTGTATATATGTGGATAGATATGTAGATATATGGATATATTGTGTATGTATGTGTGTATGTATGTATGTATATATGTATATGTATATATATATATATATATATATATATATATATGTATATATATATTTATATTTATATATATTTATGTGTGTGTAGGGCAAAGTAAAGAAAAGGAATACTTGCCAAGCCATCATTGGGTGTTGCGCACAGGGTGATGGACCCCATTACATAAGCTTTACAGCTTCTTGGGGGTTCCATGTTTTTCACAGGGTCAATTGGGAATAGGTGAACGATAGACACTTCCATATGTAGCATATAAACGCAGAATTGTAGATAGTATGTTGCTACGTGTGTGTATGTGTGTATGTGCCTTACTAAACTTTGACCATTGTGAAAAATAAAAATTGAATTGAATTGAATTGAACTCTGCTCTGATGTTCCTCTCACAGAGCTCAGCCTGTCTGTGAGCGTGCCGCTGTGTGTCTCTGTCCTTAGACTTCAGTTTGTCAGTGAAAGAGACACACAGCTCCTTTAAGGCAAAGTTTGCAATAATACGGCCTTTAGAAGACTTCCTCCTGCAGACGGGGCAGTTCCTGGTCTGGTTCTGGTCCCAGTGTCCATGAAGACAGTCGGAGCAGAAGCTGTGGTTACAGCCCAGAGTCACCGGCTCTTTAAAGGTCTCCAGACACACAGCACAGGTCAGATAGTCCTCCACTGCTGCGAACTGCTCAGCCATCTCTGCACTGGACGTCCTCAGAGAAAACTCACAATTTCAGGGAAGAGATCTGTGTCGTTGAGGCAGATTTATCAGGTTTACTTGCACTTCCTGATTCACATGTCACATGCACAGCTGTAGAGTTTGCTCTTTAAGGGACAAAGTGCAACAACAGGATCATTACACAGTCTTGTGTAACACGTGTGTTAGCAAAAAAGGAATTTTGGGCTTAGAAGATCGGGTTCAGCTCAGTGGAAAAGGAGACAGTACTCAATGATGAGGACAACCGCAGCAGGATGTGGTGCCAGTCAATGTTTCCTCTAATTTTTCACGAGTCTGAGCAAACACACAAACTCCCAGAGCGTCACATGGACCAGTGTGAGCGACATCAGACGTGTGCACTGTGGTCGTCAGACGTGGTCACTGTGGTCTCGCTGCATCACATCCATCCAAGTTAAATGGTTTATTAAAAGAATCAAATTGCCGCATTTACATTTCTGTTATAAGACTTTTAATTAAGTGCTTTTGCCACTTATACAATGAAAATGACAAACATCTTGCTCATGACCTGTGTAGTATGTTAATGCTATTGGAAGTATAAATATTTAATTTTAACTATGGCAAAACATGAGCTTCAACCAAACCAAGACAACTGTAAACTCCAATGTTGAAAACACACTTAACATTTTTATTATAAAGCTCTGACTAGTGTTGTCCTACTGTGTCTGGGAGACAGTCCGTTAACTCTTTTTCAGTCTATGACATGATCATTTGATTTTTCCAACTCATGAACTAGTGACAGTATCAATGACCAATATCCATAAAGGAAAATTGTAAATAAATGACACTAGATGAGTGTAACCCGGGTGAAAATTGCGGATCCCCTGGTATATCAGTTCCCTCTCTCCCTCTCTCTCATTCCCCTCCGCTGCGTAAATTTCACCTGCCCGCTCACGTGACTTGTTGTGGCCAATCAGCGCTCATATTAGCCGGCGACTCCACACACCTGGCAGGTGCGAGGCGCGAGGAGCATGCGACGCCACTAGGTTTAAAGTTGCCATATACGTTCATTTTGTCATAAAAACTCTCCAACTTCGTCAAACTTACTCTTCAACCAGAGGTACCGACCATCGAGGAAATGCCACGTCAGGGATGAGATTCGATTACATAATATAAAGGGGAATCGGTGAGTCCGTTTGTTTGTTAGCGTTAGCCTAACCCGCTCCATTCAATTCTAATGAGCGGTTAGCATTGGGTTTTAACTCCTGTTACTCCAAAGGTTTTAAGCAAATATTATGAAACTTACATTAACAATTTTTGCCAGTACATTATGACATAATCACAGTTATTAATATCATGCGTTTGATTTATATAAAGTAACGCTAATTGTCTGAATACTCAAATGCGCACTTTCTATGCACATAATTAATGTTGCCTCATATTGTATATTGTATTTATTGGGATTATTGACTGATAGTTAAGTATTGTGACAGATTAAGATTTTAGCAATTGCTACTTATTTTTACTGAAATTCAGATGATTGTGTCACATTGAATTGAACTGTATTGATTGAGGCCGTGGTCTCATGTTCACACAGGCCAGGTTCTCATTCCCAGATGACGAGATACAGACTGACCCACGAACCTAGATCGGGAAACTTGTGCAACAAGTGAACTGCACCTGCTCTGGTCGGGCCGGTAGGAGGCTTATAGCCAGTCTCTTTTTGCCTCGCAACCTTACTTTACCCCAACTCTACCTCCACTCCGCCCTATTCTACCTCTCATCGTTAGGTCAAATTGACCCAGCCACAATCTACCTCCAACACTTTATAAACTGACTATTTGAACTTCTGCTGCTTGCAGTATATAGACTGAGGGGGGTTGTGGGCGTTTGAACTATCACTGGATGAACTTTATTATTGGATTTCACTGATCAATTTGATTTATTTGTGTATGGCCATTGTTTGTCTATTGTGTTACATGTTTTTAATACATGGTACCAACTGCAGCAGACTGTCTCTGTCACTCTCTCCTTGAGCCGAATCCCTGGTCTTCTGATCCTAGCCCAAGGTATTAGCACTATAACTCGGGCCTTTACCCCATATACCTGTTACATTCTAATTGAGGACTTAAATTTCACACTATTTTTTCTGTGTGTCCTTTTCATGTCTCCAATTGTTGCACAGATTGTCCCAGTTGAAAACCCCTGTCTACCTTTTAGAGATACAATTTTGTTCACATTAAAACTTTCACATTTTGTACAAAGACATGTTCCATTAACTCTAATATATAATTACTAGTGGTTGGATTGAAATGTCAGTTGGATTTCCGATTGTCGAGCTTGGTGGAAAAAAAAGTCGGAGAAAAAATGTGTGGGTGGGTAAACAATATTTTTTTATATATTTTTGGAGATTGGAGGCAAAAAAAAGTCAAATTTTGGTTACAATATCTATAGGACTACCTTATGTCCCCAAATACAATAATAAAAGTGCCATGCTTTCAAAACAAATGTTGCAGATCGTTTTATTGTCAACAGTGCATCTGACAAAGGAAGATACGATAAGTATTGTTGCTGTTCAAAAACATACCAGTAGGTGTCATTGAAAGCCTGTAGAGTGAGAGCCATGTACCTGCCCTACAAAGCCAAAGTACAGTGTCTGTAAGTAATTGAGACATTGACAAAAATTGAGATACTGCACTTTGGCTTTGTAGGGCAGTATGTATTCCTGGTCATTTACCACAGTGAAGCTCGAATATAATCAATTAATTGCTTGTGAGTTTGGACGAGCACTCGGGCTGATAATCCAAGGCGAGTTCCACAAATAATAATTACGCAGTTTTTATTAGCATATCTACTACTCATGGTAATAGCATTTAATTATTAACCATATAGTTGAAAATTTGTAACAAATGACACTAGAATAAGCTCAAAAGAACCGAGAAAAAAATTCACCTTAAGTTTCCCGTCTGTCCTTCTCACATCTCCAGTGGTTGTACACGTTGTCCAGGTTGATGGCCTCGTCTGCTTGCAGCTTTGACTTTATGTGCATCAGCTGGTCCAAATGATCCACTTCAAGATGATTTCTGGATGCTGTTTTGATCCGATTCATTAAACTAAATCCTCTTTCACAATCTGCACCGGATGCTTGAAATGTAGCAGAAATATCCACAAGCTGTGAGATGTTTTAGCTCCTCACATTTTAGTGTTGCAGCCACCAGGTCTGAAAATGTGCTGATTGACTCTTGTTTCAGTTTTTGCCTCATTATGTACTTGAATTCAGCATATGCACTGGAAATGACCTCCACAGAATGTGGCTGGTGGAGAATGTCCTCATACTTCTTTGCCAGTGTGGCAATGTCTGCTGCTCCGTACTCAAAACTGATGTCTGAGCTCAAGGCCTCAATGTCCAATGCAGACCACTCCTTTAATTCATCCTCTGGAAAATGAGCATCCAAGTGATCACAGAGCTTACGAATAAAATGAATAATCTCACCGGTATCTCTGCCATCAGCTGATGAGGCCCTCATTGCCTCTTTGACACGGTCACTCCACTTGACATCCTTTTCCTCTGTCAAGTATTGGGAACGCAGCTTCTCAATTTTTGCTCTTCCAAAGCAGTGCCCTTCCAGCACAGTCAGGTTGCGATTTTGAAAAGAAAGACATAGGTGTGCCAGCTCGCCCAAAACATCTCCCAGAGCAGTGAGAGTAAACTTGAACTTTGAATCGGTCAGCTTTTTGTACAGTAATTTGCCACAGGATCTATTCTTCCAGCACAGTGTAGTTCCTAAGAACAGCTTTCACAGCTTGGTCCCAGCCAACTTCGTTCAGAGGCCTGTGTATCCTCATCTAGAATCTTTGCTAGCTCTTCCAATTTCCCCCTCTTTACAGTGGATCTAGAGAAAGTGGTATAAACCGTTCTAAGAAAAGTTTCCACGTCACACATCAAAGGTACGTTTTTTTCACGCATCATCGATGCTCAAGTCTCTCTATGGGCGACACAGTGTTGCTCAGTTAGGTGTGGTATTTGCTGCTTTAATAACGCTGCAACTCCGATGCACTTTCCTAGCATTACTGAGGCACCATTGGAGGTCAGCATCACCATTCTCTGCATATCTATTCCATGCTTGGTGAAAAACTGATTTATTGGTTGCACAATATCCTGAGCGGTGCATGCCGTCAGCTGGATGAGGCCGGCAAACAGTTTTATGGTCGACACTGTTTTCCTCCCTGTATTTAATATACAGGACTAGCATTTTGTGCACTCTTATGTCTGTGCTCTACAATCAGGCTGTGCCAAGGTGCATTTTTAACGTTACACATCGTCTCATTCTGCACTATTTGATTGATGGAATTCAGAAACTCAAAGGCATAATTTTTTCTTCGCCAGCTTTCTGGTATAGTCACATACTTTTCTATGTGATTGTGACTTTGTTGAACCGACAGCATAGAGGCATTCATGTTGATGGTTAGCAGAATATTGTCAATGAGAATTTTAACTTGCTCGGGGTTGGATTTATTTGAGTGACAGCTCGATCCTCTGCTCTCGGTAAATAAATAATTCCAGATCTAGATGTACATCAGAATATCAATCAACTTCAACCAATTGTTAGCTAACATATAAATAAGTTGCCAGTGTCCACAGTTAAAATGGCAGTATGTGCCAAACATTAAATGTTACACCAGCGTTCACATTAGCATTAGCACCGGTTAGCATAATGATTACTCTCACTAGTTCTGTTAAGAGGCACACACGGTGTGCACAGACAATGTAGTTACAATGGAGGCATCTGCAAGTTGAGGGGCACAAACTCAGACATAAAGGCAAATAAAGCATGAACTGAAATGTTAGGGGTTATTGATCTACCTGCCGTGCTCCGCACTAGCCTTCCATCCATCTGCCCACCGCTGCATCTGCCCTGTTTATTCACTATACACAAGGTCACACTTCCACATGGGCTACCCGGAGGTATCGTGAGATTTTGGGCTGTTATAGTAACAAAGCAGTAGTAGGAGTAGGACATTATTATTGTATGGAGAGTGTTAGATGTAGGAGGGGTGGAGGGGTAGAAATCGTATCTGCAAGATACTCGACTGGTGGTTCTAGAGAGTCTTAAAGCACAGTAGGAGGGAGAGCTTTCATTTACAAAGCTCCTGTGTTATGGAATCAGCTCCTGCTCATGTTAAAGAGGCTTCACAGTCTCTACATTTAAGACCAGGCCTTAAAACGTTCCTCTTTGAATGAGCTCATGGCCAGACCAGTTAGGAGCAGAAATCAAAGTTGCAGTTTTCGTTACACTACCTGTGGGTTGGCTATGCTGGGGGAAGTATGGTAACCTGAGCATTATCCCGTTTCCTCCTGTGTCCAAACCTTTGACTGATGACTAAATATGAGCAGAACAAAAACCAAACACAAACCACGACACTTTTGTATATTTATCCCTTTATTTACTTGTTTACATCAAAAATAAACTTTCTCAAAATCATTCATTCTCACTCAGTCTTGTGCCGTCGTCCAGCCACGTCACGCTCACAACGGAATAATTTAAATTCTGTGGTTCACTGCAAAACACATCCACCTGCAGGAGTTTGAACGACTGTGAAAATACTCAACTTGATTCATTCCAATCACTTCACTCTCGTTACCTCGTGTGAACGTGGGGTGAGTGTGGGTGGTAGTCGGAGGGGCTGATGGTGCAGATTGGCAGCCTCGCTTCTGTCAAACTGTCCCAAGGCAGCTGTGGCTACAACAGTTGTGGAAGAAATACCGTAAATTTCGGACTATAAGCCGCAACTTTTTCCCCCCCACGCTTTGAACCCCACAGCCGATACAACAGAGCGGCTTATTTATGGAATTTTACTGGATAACGGCCACCGGGGGGCGCTCTCTGGCTGTAAACGCAAAAGTGAGACAGACGTGGGGAAAGATTACGCTCTGAAGAATTCACTAGTTTTGATTTTGAACGGTCATTTTCACACGAAGAAATGGATATGACGCCGTTTTTAAGATAAAGAAGGTAATAGATCCACGGCACGTGAGCTCGGCATCAATGAATCCAACTCGGTCGATGTAAAAAGACGACAAAAGGAAATAAAAACAGACGGCCCGTGTTGGTGCAGCTTTATTTTCTAAACCTGCAGGTGTGTTCATCCCGTGTTGACGTCGTGTCGGTGCCAATTTTCAGGCACAGTTTTAAAATAAGCGTGTCCGTGCACCGTCTTTCTGTGTAAATATCTCACGTTACAATATGAAAACCCGCGGCTTATATTCAGGTGCGCTCTATAGTCCCAAATTTACGGTATTCGATTTTGTCACTTCAGTAAAAGTACAGAAACCGGAGAAAAGAAATACTCAAGTAAAAGCAGCACATGGAAATCTACTTAAGTAAAAGTATTAAAGTATTAACTGTGTGTAATTCCTCAGTCGTCCACGTCCAGATCCAAAGTAAAAGAAAAATTCAAATCTGTAACTGGACAAAAGTTTTACTCTTACGGTACATTTTTAAACAGGTATTTTACTCTTCGGATATATATATATAAGTATTTTGCACATATTTTCAAAAGAAATAAAGCTTCAAATGTGGTGATTTTGGAAGATTTGTGTTGGATTTTGTTCAAAAGAAACAAACAACATCCTCCTGGGACCTGGTTTTGGGTCGTCCAGGCCACAATTCAATTTTCTAGGAGAAGAAGATAGAGTAAAAATGCTAACATGTTCGATTTAGAATACTTTTAAGAGTTAAGAATGTTCAGAATATTTAAATTTGTCTCCTGCTCCTGTCAGCAGCTCTTCACACGTTTCAAACTTCACCACATTCTTCCAGGAGGCGCAATTTTTGTTTCTCGTTTTGTTTTTACTCAGGACAAATGTTGCTTCTTCAGACACTTAATAAACAGTTTTTGCAAATGATTATCCAAACGTAGAGCGAATGTCCTCGTATGTGACATCATTTTACTCAGAAACTACATAATGTAAAAAAGATCATAAATATTTTTTACTCTCATCAGGTCCAATCAACCAAATAACAAACAAATAAAAAAAAATAAAAAAATATGAACGTGTTAAAATAAACCCTCAGACTTTTCAGTAGGTCTCAGAGTTTAATAAAAAATACTTTTATTTTTCAGTGCTGTTCAAAAATGCGCTCAAATGTACTGAAGTAAAAGTAAAAAATATACACTAAGTCTGGAGTGAATCAATTACTGCATGAAATTATAAAAAAATTAAAAAATAAATAAAAAACAACTTTGAACATCTGGAAAAGTACTTAAAAAAACTATAAAACTAATGCATTATTATGAATTATTACTAAAGGTACAGTGTGTAACTTTCTGGAGCGTCACCTACATGATTCCACGGAAACAGAAAGTTAAAACCATACTTTGGAACATTCTCCAAGGAGACGGATCAGATTTAGGCCATACTGTGAAATATTATAGCCAAGGAAGAACATTTCCATGGAAACAAGCAGGAGAATCAGGTTTGTGGAGGTGCGAGCCCACTCACTGTAAGGACGCATGTTTTTCAGTGCAATAAACACACAAAAAAACACTTAATTTAATCTATTATTTGGCTAAAAAAGTTGCATACTGTGGCTTTGATATTTTTTATGACTATTATTATTATTTATTTTATTATTTTTTATTTTATTTTAGGCGTCGTGTAAACTCCTGCAGGTGTTTGTTTGCACTGAGGGTCTGGGCACTTCCTGGAGCAGAGCTGAGTGGCTGTAAAGTTCATGAGGAGGAGGAGAAGTCCCAGAGAAACGAGTCGTTGTGTAAAACTTTGGCCAGTTTTTGGTTGAACGGTCTGTAGAAATGTCCCAGAAGGTCTTTAGTCGCGGGCAGCATCGGGCCCAGGCTCTTGTCGGCCGGGCGACGGGTGTTAGAGGCCGGGTTCCTCGTGATGTCAGACTCCAGCTCCTTCGAAAGAGGACCTGGAAAAATACACAAATACATCCGTCAACTGGGAGAAGGAAACGTTTTGTGTGTTTGAATCTGTCCCTTTCCCTGCGTAATCCTGGATGTGTGAATCCTCGCTGTTGATTGGACGACTGTTTTCCTACCTGGCCAATCCTGTGTCTCACCTGCGGCCGCCTCCCTCCCTCCATCTCACCTGCGGATGCCTCCCTCCTTCCGTCTCACCTGCGGACGCCTCCCTCCTTCCGTCTCACCTGCGGACTCCTCCCTCCGTCTCACCTGCGGACGCCTCCCTCCCTCTGTCTCACCTGCGGACGCCTCCCTCCCTCTGTCTCACCTGCGGACGCCTCCCTCCCTCTGTCTCACCTGCGGACGCCTCCCTCCCTCCGTCTCACCTGCGGACGCCTCCCTCCCTCCGTCTCACCTGCGGACGCCTCCCTCCCTCCGTCTCACCTGCGGACGCCTCCCTCCCTCCGTCTCACCTGCGGACGCCTCCCTCCCTCCGTCTCACCTGCGGACGCCTCCCTCCCTCCGTCTCACCTGCGGACGCCTCCCTCCCTCCGTCTCACCTGCGGACGCCTCCCTCCCTCCGTCTCACCTGCGGACGCCTCCCTCCCTCCGTCTCACCTGCGGACGCCTCCCTCCCTCCGTCTCACCTGCGGACGCCTCCCTCCCTCCGTCTCACCTGCGGACGCCTCCCTCCCTCCGTCTCACCTGCGGACGCCTCCCTCCCTCCGTCTCACCTGCGGACGCCTCCCTCCCTCCGTCTCACCTGCGGACGCCTCCCTCCCTCCGTCTCACCTGCGGACGCCTCCCTCCCTCCGTCTCACCTGCGGACGCCTCCCTCCCTCCGTCTCACCTGCGGACGCCTCCCTCCCTCCGTCTCACCTGCGGACGCCTCCCTCCCTCCGTCTCACCTGCGGACGCCTCCCCTATTTTCTTTTACTGTTTAAAAACGTACTTAAAGAGGAAAAAGTAAAAGTATTTTGCGCAGATTTTGAAATGAAATACGGCTTCAAATGTGGTGATTTTAATAAAGTTGTGTGCCGCAGTTTGAACAGAAACAACACACCTGCTCTTTGTGTCGGCCATTTTGTCTGCGTCTCATTTAGTTGTCACTCGTCACTCGTTTGTTTCTGTGTGTGAGACTCTTGTTTAGTTCTGTTTTTGTGTCTCTTGTTTTGTCACTCGATTCTGTTTGTAGGTTTGTGTGACTTGGGTTTGATTTGACACTTGTGGTTTGTTATTGTGTTGTGTCTCTCTTATGTTTGTCACTCGTTTTTAGCAACACGAAACTTGTTATTTTTGGTGTTTTTACTTTAGTTTTTTTATTTGTTTACATAATTATTTTAGACTTTTTTGTTACTTTTCCTTTTACAATCCTGTTCACCAAATTACTTCTTTATTTTACCATTTTTCAATCTGTTTTTTTGTTATCTTCCTGACTCTAGACAAGGTCGGTCTTTACAAAACGGAGGCTCTTTTCAGGGAGGTATCAAAAAACAAAAACAAAAAAAACAGATATAAAGTGGTATAAATAAATAAGTTAATTAACAGGATTGTAAAAGACAAAATAACAAAAAAAATCTAGTCTAAAATATTTGCGTAAATGTATTAAAAAAAAAAAAAAAAAAAAAAAAACTAAACTAAGAAACCAAAAACAAAAAGTTTTGTGTCTCTAAAAACTGGTCACGTGACAAAATAAGGGACATAACACAAAAACTAACCAGAGTTTCTCAAAACAAACCCAAGTCACACAAACCTACAAAGAGAACCGAGTGACAAAAACAACAAGAGACACAAAAACAGAACTAAACAAGAGTCACACAGACAAACGAGCGACGAACAACTAAATGAGACACAGACAAAATGGCCGACCACAAACACCAGCAGCTCTGAGCAGGTGTGAAGAGTCGCCTTAAAGGGGCGGCGGCTGCAGGTAAGACACGGGATTGGCCGGGCGGGAAAACAGTCGTCCAATCACCAGCGAGGGCTCGTACAGTCAGAATTGCGGATCCTGGGGAACGTTTTGCGTAATGGACCCGTTTAAATCCACGTGTTTGGAGACTGACCGAGGCTGAGGAAGGAGAACACCTGGCCCATGGTGAACTTGGTGTTGGAGGCGTGGTCTTCCAGCCTCAGGACCAGGATCTGCTCCGGACTGAACACGGAGAGCCAGTCCATCAGGAACACGATGTACAGGCCGATGTGAAGGCGAACCTGCAGGGGGCGACAGAGAGCGTGAGGCGAAAAACACTCACAGAGGAGGTGTTTACTGCTCTGGGGTGTTAAAGAGGAGAGGACAGATCACTAGATGACTCAAACATGCGTCATCTCAAACCTTTGAGATGATTTTGATGAGGGAACAGCGTTTGGACATGGGAGAAACCTCTAAAAACTCGATTTAGCAGAACAGCTCCTCTTTAAAGTTCATGTGACGGGTTTTCATGTTTTTGTTTGTCATTTATTTTTATTCGTCTCATCAAAACTATTGGGTAATTTCTAAGTTTTAGTCCTAAAGATTATGGTTGCTAGGTAACAGTCCAATATAGTAGTAGTAGTAGTAGTAGTAGTACTCACAGGCATAGCTTGGTTGACTGTAGTATTGTAGACACACGAGTGCAGACTGGACTCGGAGAGGCAGCTCTGGAAAAGCAGCAGAGACTCGGACACTTTGTCGTGGAAATCTTCGGCCGATTTGTTGGAGATTCCGAAGTACAGATAATCCGAGTAGAGTCTGAAGACACGCGAAGGTTTGATTAAGAGTACGACATTTAACAACGAAGGATTTATACACGATAATCCTGCACATCACGTCTGCTGATGTGTAAATGAAAAATACACTTTACACACTCGGTCTAAAGCTCAGGGTGACCTCAGTGAACTCCTTTTACATAAAATATCACAGCTGCAAACATAAAAGTCATTAAAATCTATAATGAGTCATGGAAAATCTACAGTACAGTTTTCATACATTAAATAAGTCAATATAAAGTCATTGATGACAGGCCTAAACACAACTGCACTGCCCCCCTCTGGCCACAGACGCACACTGCAGGCTCTGTTAAACTCTTCACTTCTACAATGTATTATGTCATTTTTATAAGACGACCCCAGGAAAACGAATGGAGGCCAATGTGGATCCTGATAAAACTGTAAATGTGTGTGTGTGTGTGTGTGTGGGGTGGGTGTGTAGGTGTGTGTATGTGTATGTATATTTATGTGTATGTATGTACTTTTCTAAGTGTTTCCTTTACCTCTCCACGGGGTCTCGGAGCATGACGATGGCCCGGGCCTGAGGCTGCAGCGCGTGGACAAAGTCCTGCACCAGAAACGGAGGCTCTCCCTGTGTGGAGTTCTCATAGACGTAGAGCCAGGCGTTATTGTCCCACATGGTGGACGCGCTCGCCTCCCCTGAAACAGAGACACGAGTAAAACAACAGCGCCACCTGGTGGACACTCAACTCCCCTGAAACAGAGACACGAGTAAAACAACAGCGCCACCTGGTGGACACTCGCCTCCCCTGAAACAGAGACATGAGTAAAACAACAGCTCCACCTGGTGGACGTTCTCCTCTTCTACCACAGAGACGTGACTGTAGAAACAGCAGTGGTTTACACAGGGTTCATGTTCTGAACAGGAAGCATTTTGTGACCTGAGTCGCTCCACATCCATCCATCCATCCATTTTCTTCCGCTTATCCGGGGCCGGGTCGCGGGGGCAGCAGTCTAAGCAGGGACTCCCAGACTTCCCTCACCCCGGACACGTCCTCCAGCTCCTCCGGTGGGACCCCAAGGCGTTCCCAGGCCAGCCGAGAGACATAGTCCCTCCAGCGTGTCCTGGGTCTTCCCCGGGGCCTCCTCCCGGTGGGACATGCCCAGAACACCTCCCTAGGGAGGCGTCCAGGAGGCATCCTGAGCAGATGCCCGAGCCACCTCAGCTGGTTCCTCTCAACGTGTAGGAGCAGCGGCTCTACTCCGAGCTCCTCCCGTGTGACCGAGCTCCTCACCCTATCCCTAAGGGTGCGCCCGGCCACTCTGCGGAGGAAGCCCATTTCAGCCGCTTGTATCCGCGATCTTGTCCTTTCGGTCATTACCCAAAGCTCATGACCATAGGTGAGGGTAGAACGTAGATTGACCGGTAAATCGAGAGCTTCGCCTTCCGGCTCAGCTCCTTCTTTACCACAACGGACCGATACAGCGACCGCATCACTGCAGACGCTGCACCGATCCGCCTGTCAATCTCACGCTCCATCCTTCCCTCACTCGTGAACAAGACCCCGAGATACTTGAACTCCTCCACTTGGGGCAGAGACTCACCACCCACCCGGAGAGAGCAAACCACCTTTTTCCGGTCGAGAACCATGGCCTCGGATTTGGAGGAGCTGATTCTCATCCCAGCCGCTTCACACTCGGCTGCAAACCGCCCCAGTGCCTGCTGCAGGTCCTGGCCTGAAGAAGCCATCAGGACAACATCATCTGCAAACAGCAGAGATGAAATCCTGTGGTTCCCAAACCAGGCCCCCTCCGGCCCCTGGCTGCGCCTAGAAATTCTGTCCATAAATATAATGAACAGAACCGGTGACAAAGGGCAGCCCTGGCGGAGTCCAACATGCACTGGGAACAGGTCTGACTTACTGCCGGCAATGCGAACACAGCTCCTGCTCCGGTCATACAGGGACCGGACAGCCCTTAGCAAAGAGCCCCGGACCCCATACTCCCAGAGCACCCCCCAAAGGACACCACGAGGGACACGGTCGAATGCCTTCTCCAGATCCACAAAACACATGTGGACTGGTTGGGCATACTCCCATGAGCCCTCGAGGACCCGATGGAGAGTATAGAGCTGGTCCAGTGTTCCACGACCAGGACGAAAACCACACTGCTCCTCCTGAATCCGAGGTTCGACTATCGGTCGGATTCTCCTCTCCAGTACCCTGGAATAGACCTTACCGGGAAGGCTGAGGAGTGTGATTCCCCTGTGATTGGAACACACCCTCCGGTCCCCCTTCTTATACAGAGGGACCACCACCCCGGTCTGCCATTCCACAGGTACTGTCCCCGACCGCCACGCGATGCTGCAGGAGTCTTGGCTGACACGAGTCGCTCCACATGTCAGAATAAAAGTGTCTGAAGTGAGTTCACATTATCTGTGACGGCTCTCGGTGAAGGACATCGGGAAAACACGGAACGTCATGAGGAATATTTGAAGCTGTTTCTGAACTCACAAGTACAATACATGAAAGAATTCATCTCACAACACGAATCTGATATTTAAGAGTCACAAGAAATGTAAGAGTATTATGGAAAAGTCCTGGTTCAGTCCCGGTTCAGTCCTGGTCCAGTCCCGGTCCAGTCTCACCTATAATGAGGTGTGGTTTGCTCCCTGCTGTGCTGGGGTCTCCGGTTCTATTCCCTTGTATCTGATGAGCCGCCTGGTCGAACAGGTCCAGATAATCCTCCACAGGAAAACGATCGTGACGCACACTGAGCCGGATCAGACCTGACACAGATCAGACATAGTGTTATGAAAATGCTCTCTGTGCTAAGGCCCTGCCCCTTCAGAGCACTATCAGTACAGACATCTGTAAAATAAGTCCAAATAAATGCACTTTGTTCTGTCTGGATCTAATTATGAAGCACTTTTATCACACGGAGCACAGGAAGTAACAAGTGTGCGCTGTTAGCGCTGTTAGCATGCTAGTCATTGTTAGCATTCTTCTTCCCACTCCTTTTGCAGCTTATATAATGAACAGATTTGTGAAATGTGCACCTGATACATGTGCTTGAGAAAAAAATAAAACAAATAATAATAAATAAAATAATAATAAATAAAAAAATAGAACTAAATAAAATATAAACAAAAATAAATACAAAATAAATAAATACATTAATAAATAAATTAATTTATTAATTAATAAAAAATAAAGTAAGTAAACAAAAATAAATACAAAATAAATAAATAAATACATTAATAAATAAATTAATTTATTAATTAATAAAAAATAAAATAAAAATAAATAAAATATAAACAAAAATAAATACAAAATAAATAAATACATTAATAAATAAATTAATGTATTAATTAATAAATAAATAAAAAGTAAACAAAAATAAATACAAAATAAATAAAAATTAAATAAATAAATAAATAACAATAAAAATATATAAATGAGCATTATCGTGATGACACAAAACTCCGCTCTGGTGTCTGAAAGTTGTGAAAAGTGCTTATAAACTCATTGTGGGGAGTAATTAGGATGTTCTGATGCATAAGTTAAGAGCAGATTTGGAATGTAATGAAGTAAAAGTAGTAAAGTACTGTACTTAAGTAGAATTTTGAGGTATCTGTACTTTACTTAAATACATTTTAGAGCGTATACTTTTTACTTTTACTTCACTTCATTTGAAGGCAATATCTGTACATTTTTTAACAGGACTGAAAAGTAAAAAGTACTTTTCATATGATCTGAGGGGTTATTTTTACCACGTTTGACTAAAGTTTTCGAGTTCAAGCTTCGGCTTTTAAACAAACAAAAAGAAAAACACAAAATTCATGCGAAAAAATTAAAAAAATGAATTCATATTTCTACTGTCGACCAAAATATGTCTCATTTTTAATCAAATATCACCACATTTAAAACTTTAACAAAAGAACAAAAGAAAGACTTTTACTTTTCCTCTTTTATTTTTACTTTTTCCTCTTTTACATTTTTAAACAGGTACTTATATACTTGTACTTTTTACAGCTGTATCTGTACTTTTACTTTAGTAGCAAACCTGAGTTATTCATCACATATAACTCTGGTCTTCTTCTTCTTCTTCACCTTCTTCTTTTTCTTCCTCTTCTTCTTTTTCTTCCTCTTCTTCTTTTTCTTCCTCTTCTTCTTTTTCTTCCTCTTCTTCTTTTTCTTCCTCTTCTTTTTCTTCTTCTTCACCTTCTTTTTCTTCCTCTTCCTCTTCTTCTTTTTCTTCCTCTTCTTCTTTTTCTTTTTCTTCCTCTTCTTCTTTTTCTTCTTCTTTTTCTTCTTCTTTTTCTTCCTCTTCTTCTTTTTCTTCCTCTTCTTCTTTTTCTTCCTCCTTCTTTTTCTTCCTCTTCTTCTTCTTTTTCTTCTTCTTCTTTTTCTTCTTCTTTTTCTTCCTCTTCTTCTTCTTCACATTTTTAAGACAAAATCAGACCCAGCGCCTTTAACATTTCTATTTTATTTTATTACAATTTTCCTTTTGGGGGAATCTTGAAAAAATAAATATCTGTGCTAATATTTAAATTTTATATTTAATTTTGGAGCGATGGTTTTCGCTCTCGGCTCTGTGACGATTTCATTAAGATTAGAACATTTAAATATCTCATTAGAGCCGTCGCTACGAGCTCTAATTAACGAGTAAATCCAAGATAAAACACAAAACGAAAAAGAACGACACAGTTTACACAGACGATCATCAGATAACAGTTTAAAACAAAACATTTTAACTTCTAAATGGGGAAAAAGTCCTCAAAATGGCGCCGGTATAATCAGAGGTGCCAAAAATGTACTTTAGTAAGAGGAACATTACTTCAGAATGATATTACACGAGTAGAAGCGCAAAGTAGTGGTTCAAGAAATGACTCAAGTGGAAGTAAAAAAGTATTTGGGAAAAGTACTACTCAAAAAAAGAGTAACTGTCAGGGCGGGGCATCTGATTTATAATGTAAAGTGAATGTGAATAAAAGAATAAAACATGAAATGAAGCAGCTCACGTCACTTTAGACTCACAGAGAGAAGAGGAACTGCAACTTGTACTCGAGTAAGAGTACTGTTACTTCAATATAAATTTGACTGAAGTAGGAGTAGAAGTACACAGCTGGAAAAGTACTCGGAAAAGTACAGTTTGTTTAAAAAGTTACTTGAGTAAAAGTAGCTGAGTACTTCCTTTTAATTCAAGAAAAGATTCATTTATATTTAAAGAATTATCACTGTTGTATCTGTGTGACAGACAGACTCGATACTCGATACTTGATACTGATTCCGATACCACAGTGATAATAAAAACACTCCTTCTTTAGAAAATATACTGTGATGTTCCAGTTTAAATGTTGTACTTTGTGTTCTGTGCTGACTGGGGTGAGATGACAACGTTCACCACAAGGAGGAGCTAGAGTCTTTAAAATGTGAGGAGAGCAGCGCCAGAGACAAACTGCAGATTTAGACAGAAAACACTCTGTTCCACCTTGTGATGTCATCATGTGGTGATACAGGAAGTGCTCCACTGTGTTTTTAAACTCCACCTTCACTAGAATCATCTGGACCTGGATTTTCTCTTTCTGTCCTCCCCCTCTTTTTCTCCTCTCTTTTATAGCTACTTTCTTCCTTCTCTTTCTTTATTACCACCCTTTCTCTTCCTCTATGTCTCTCTCTCTCCCTTTCTCTCATTATCCCTCCGTTCCGCTTCCATCCTTCCATCCTCTTTCTCCCGCTTTTCCTCCCATTCTCTCTCTTATTCTCTCTCCTTCTTTCTTTTTCTCTCTCTTCCTCTCTCTCATCACTCTTTATTTCCTCTCTCTTTCTCTCTCTCCCTTTTGCTCTCTTACTTTCTGTCTCATCACTCTTTCTTTCTCTCTGTGTCTCTACTTCTCTCTCTTTCTCCCCCTCTCCATTTCTGTCATCACTCTTTCTTTTCTCTTTATCTTTCTCTCATCACTCTTTTCTCTCTCCCTCTCTTTCTCCCCCTCTCTCCATCTCTCCCCCTCTCTTTATCTCTCTCACCCCCCTCCCTCTCTCATCACTCTTTCTTCTCTCTTTCTCTCATCACTCTTTCCTCTCTCTCCCTATCTTTTTCTCCTCCTCTCTCCGTCTCTCTCTCTTTATCTCTCTCTCTTTCTGCCCCCCCTCTCCCTCTCTTTCTTTCCTCTCTCTCTCTCTTCTCTCTCTTCATTTGTATCATTTCATCTCTGTCTCTTGTCGTTCTTCTGCTGAACTAAAGGTAAAAGTCTCTGTTCACTTGATGACATCACGAGGTGGAACAGAGCGTTTGTGTTTTTGTGGAAACATAATAAACTCGTCCATCTAAAATCACAACATCATATTCCAAACGTGTCCGCGGCGTCTTTCTTTTCGCTCGTTAGCTCGTTAGCTCGTTAGCGTCTCCTCGTACGTCCCAGACCTGTGTTTCCCTCATTATCTCCGCTCACGTTGACTCTGCGTGGAGCTCGCCTCTGCGTTTTTTAAATGAGCCGGCTGGGCTTTGAAGTGCGGCCGTAAACGCGCGTGTCGCTCGGGTTATTTAGTGAAACTCGCCTCGTTAGAAGTGACTCCGACGTGACGCTGATCCTGTGCCGTCGGCTCCTCGGGGCTTTGATATGAACGAGGCGCCGGGCGAATTCCTCCAGGCGAGAGCAAGGGATTCTGGGAAAACGATATCGACACTCGTCACGATATGAAGATTTCAAACTCACTTTCGATACCACGGAAAAGAATTGATGCTCGATACGGAATCTGAAACCACGATGTAGGAATAAAACCCCACAGAGGTAAAATACCTCCTCTTTAATACCCCACAGAAGTAAATACCTCCTCTTTAATACCCCACAGAGGTAAATACCTCCTCTTTAATACCCCACAGAAGTAAATACCTCCTCTTTAATACCCCACAGAAGTAAATACCTCCTCTTTAATACCCCACAGAGGTAAATACCTCCTCTTTAATACCCCACAGAAGTAAATACCTCCTCTTTAATACCCCACAGAAGTAAATACCTCCTCTTTAATACCCCACAGAGGTAAATACCTCCTCTTTAATACCCCACAGAGGTAAATACCTCCTCTTTAATACCCCACAGAAGTAAATACCTCCTCTTTAATACCCCACAGAGGTAAATACCTCCTCTTTAATACCCCACAGAGGTAAATACCTCCTCTTTAATACCCCACAGAGGTAAATACCTCCTCTTTAATACCCCACAGAGGTAAATACCTCCTCTTTAATACCCCACAGAGGTAAATACCTCCTCTTTAATACCCCACAGAAGTAAATACCTCCTCTTTAATACCCCACAGAGGTAAATACCTCCTCTTTAATACCCCACAGAGGTAAATACCTCCTCTTTAATACCCCACAGAGGTAAA
This sequence comes from Periophthalmus magnuspinnatus, assembly GCF_009829125.3. NCBI lineage: Eukaryota > Metazoa > Chordata > Actinopteri > Gobiiformes > Gobiidae > Periophthalmus > Periophthalmus magnuspinnatus. Next base: position 2,082,920 of record NC_047144.1, on the reverse strand, counting down.
TACCTCCTCTTTAATACCCCACAGAGGTAAATACCTCCTCTTTAATACCCCACAGAGGTAAATACCTCCTCTTTAATACCCCACAGAGGTAAATACCTCCTCTTTAATACCCCACAGAGGTAAATACCTCCTCTTTAATACCCCACAGAAGTAAATACCTCCTCTTTAATACCCCACAGAGGTAAATACCTCCTCTTTAATACCCCACAGAAGTAAATACCTCCTCTTTAATACCCCACAGAAGTAAATACCTCCTCTTTAATACCCCACAGAAGTAAATACCTCCTCTTTAATACCCTACAGAGGTAAATACCTCCTCTTTAATACCCCACAGAGGTAAATACCTCCTCTTTAATACCCCACAGAGGTAAATACCTCCTCTTTAATACCCCACAGAGGTAAATACCTCCTCTTTAATACCCCACAGAGGTAAATACCTCCTCTTTAATACCCCACAGAAGTAAATACCTCCTCTTTAATACCCCACAGAGGTAAATACCTCCTCTTTAATACCCCACAGAAGTAAATACCTCCTCTTTAATACCCCACAGAAGTAAATACCTCCTCTTTAATACCCCACAGAAGTAAAATACCTCCTCTTTAATACCCCATAGAAGTAAATACCTCCTCTTTAATACCCCACAGAAGTAAATACCTCCTCTTTAATACCCCACAGAAGTAAAATACCTCCTCTTTAATACCCCACAGAAGTAAATACCTCCTCTTTAATACCCCACAGAAGTAAATACCTCCTCTTTAATACCCCACAGAAGTAAATACCTCCTCTTTAATACCCCACAGAAGTAAAATACCTCCTCTTTAATACCCCACAGAAGTAAAATACCTCCTCTTTAATACCCCACAGAAGTAAATACCCCCTCTTTAATACCCCACAGAAGTAAATACCCCCTCTTTAATACCCCACAGAAGTAAATACCCCCTCTTTAATACCCCACAGAAGTAAATACCCCCTCTTTAATACCCCACAGAAGTAAATACCCCCTCTTTAATACCCCACAGAAGTAAATACCCCCTCTTTAATACCCCACAGAAGTAAATACCCCCTCTTTAATACCCCACAGAAGTAAATACCTCCGCTTTAATACCCCACAGAGGTAAATACCTCCTCTTTAATACCCCACAGAGGTAAATACCTCCTCTTTAATACCCCACAGAGGTAAATACCTCCTCTTTAATACCCCACAGAGGTAAATACCCCGTGTTTAATCTTTCACATCCTGACTGCAGCAGTTGATGTTTCATTTGATGTTTCAGAGGAAACCAGACTCTTGTACAGATACAGAGTTTGTGGCGACAGTTTCAAACATCGTGAACTAAAAACAGGAAGTGGTTTGAGCTTCAGAGCAGAATGTCGAGCTAATCTGCGGCATGTGCGACCGTCTCCATGGCAACTGCACCAGCCTTTCACCACAGAACTTTATCACAAAACATCAGCACTTCTCAAACCTTCCACCTCCGAGATAAACTGTGGCTCTCTGAGTACCACAAGATCTAAACCAGGACTAAGTGAGGTCTAAACCAGAACTAAACCAGGACTAAATGAGGTCTAAACCAGAATTAAACTAGGTCTACACCAGAACTAAACCAGAACTAAACCAGGACTAAATGAGGTCTAAACCAGAACTAAACCGGGACGAAACCAGGTCTAAACCAGGACTATATGAGGTCTAAACCAGAACTAAACCAGGACTAAATGAGGTCTAAACCAGAACTAAACCAGGACTAAACCAGGACTGAACCAGGACTAAACCAGGACTAAACTAGGTCTAAGCCAGGACTATATGGGTTCTAAACCAGGACTGAACCAGGACTGAACCAGGACTATATGAGGCCTTAACCAGGACTAAACCAGGACTAAACCAGGACTGAACCAGGACTATATGAGGCCTTAACCAGGACTAAACCAGGACTAAACCAGGACTAAACCAGGACTAGACCAGGTCTAAACCAGGACTAAACCAGGACTGAAACAGGACTGAACCAGGACTAAACCAGGACTATGCGAGGTCTTAGTTTAGACCTGGTTTAGTCCTGGTTAAGGCCTCATATAGTCCTGGTTCAGACCTGGTTTAGTTCTTGTAAAGTCGTGTTTCTTGTTTCCTTGAGTAAGATGCTAACAGGATTAGCATGTAGCGTGCTAATGCGTTGGCTAACTCTGTCCATAGAACAAACATGTCTGATTTTCATTCTGAGCGAGTATTGAGTTTGTTTATTGATTTGTGAGTAAATTGCGTCTGTATGAAGCTGGATTTTAGATTCTAGTCACTTCTCGGGCTCAGGTCCAGATCCAGATCAGACTGAACAAATATTTAGAGAATCTGCAGAAGTGAGACGACAAAAGGGCCGTCCATAAAATCACAGGTTTATGTGTGAACCAGGACTAGACCAGGACTAAACCAGGACTAGACCAGGACTAGACCAGGTCTAAACCAGGTCTAAACCAGGACTAGACCAGGTCTAAACCAGGTCTAAACCAGGACTGAAACAGGATTAAACCAAGACTAAACCAAGACTAAACCAAGACTAAACCAAGACTAAACCAAGACTAAACCAAGACTAAACCAGGTCTAGACCAGGTCTAGACCAGGTCTAGACCAGGTCTGAACCAGGACTGAACCAGGACTGAACCAGGACTGAACCAGGACTAAACCAGGTCTAAACCAGGTCTAAACCAGGACTGAACCAGGACTGAACCAGGACTGAACCAGGACTGAACCAGGACTGAACCAGGTCTAAACCAGGACTAAACCAGGACTGAACCAGGTCTAAACCAGGTCTAAACCAGGACTGAACCAGGACTGAACCAGGACTGAACCAGGACTGAACCAGGACTGAACCAGGACTGAACCAGGACTGAACCAGGACTGAACCAGGACTGAACCAGGACTGAACCAGGTCTAAACCAGGTCTAAACCAGGTCTAAACCAGGTCTAAACCAGGTCTAAACCAGGTCTAAACCAGGTCTAAACCAGGTCTAAACCAGGTCTAAACCAGGTCTAAACCAGGTCTAAACCAGGTCTAAACCAGGACTGAACCAGGACTGAACCAGGACTGAACCAGGACTGAACCAGGACTGAACCAGGTCTGAACCAGGTCTAAACCAGGTCTAAACCAGGTCTAAACCAGGTCTAAACCAGGTCTAAACCAGGTCTAAACCAGGTCTAAACCAGGTCTAAACCAGGTCTAAACCAGGTCTAAACCAGGTCTAAACCAGGTCTAAACCAGGTCTAAACCAGGACTAAACCAGGACTAAACCAGGTCTATCAGAGACATTTCTGAGGTGGGTTTAGATTAATATTTCAGCCACAGTTTTTGTCGAACGCGCTGAGGTGTCGGATCACATATTCTTTACCCACAATGCTCTGGGGCCCTCATTACGGTGAAGGACTTGAGTCTGTTATTTAAGAGGAAGTGAACCAAACAGGATATCGATCGCAGCCAATCAGAGCGCGGGGCGAACGAGACACAACAGCAAACAATGCGGGGAGAGAAAGTGACTCAATCCACAGGCAACAGCAGTGGATTTGAGACGGAGGATTACCTGCAGAAATGAGCGAGTAGAGCTGTCAGAAGTATCGGGAAACGGATACTAATCAATACTAAAACTAGTATCGGAACTAGATACTCATTTGAGCAGGTATCGATACTAAAAAAGTCCCATAAATAAAGTCAAAAGTGCGTGGTCCTAGCGCAGATACATCATAAAAACAGATCTTAAGGTCAAAATGAGGCCGCTGTTTTATCATTTGTGACCCGTGAAGTAAGGCCGGTGCGCCGTTAGCATGCTAGTAGTTGTCAGCTTTACTGTGATGGCGAAACTCTACTCTTATAAACTCATCACGGTGAGTAATTAGGATGGTCTGAATGCATAAGGTGAGTGAGGAATAACTCTGGACCGATACAAATCTCAAAAGATGCAATTTTTACGTCACATAATTTCCATACGAGAGATTTTTTTTTTTTTTGCGTTATCCTGCGTAAAAGCTTCTAATTCTGTAGTTTAGACCTCAACAAACACGTTCTGAAATGTCTGTGTGTGTCAGATGCCCTTCCTGTGTCTCCACGGGGTCTTATTCTGTGTAAAAGCTGCTAACCCTGTAGTTTAGATCCGTGTTTAGTTTGTCTGGGAGTGTTTTGCATGTATGTCTATGGCGGAATGTTCAGGAGTTACCGTGGTGACACAACGCACGCACGAGCAAAACGCTGCCAAATAAGTTTCATATGTCATAAATAAATAAATCCGGGCGTTCGTGGTCCTGTTTGGTTTAGTTTTGTTTGGTTTTCAACAAAAAGGCTAACGGCTAACGGCTAATGCTAGCTAGCTTGTGACTAATTTTATGTGCAAGATAATTGTTTAACCACACAAATCAGCTCATCTGTTGTAGTTCTTTCAGATTGTGTTAAAACAGCTCAGATTAAAGTCTAATTTGAGTAACAGAGAGAGTCCAGACAGAGCAGTGCTTCCAGTTAGCGTCACAAATCATTCAGCGCTAACGACATTCCCATCAAAACATCTTTTCGTTTTTGTCTTTACTCACCAAACCTCTTGCGCGTCCACCAGTGCGGCTCTTTAAACGTGGTGAATCTGACCTCCGGGTGCAGCCGGAGCCGGTCGTACAGATCCGTCGTGCCGCACTTCGGCTGTCCGATGATGTAAAAGTACGGCAGACATCGCAACCGGAAGATTTTCCCCTCTCTGGGCACCAAATGTTCCCGGAAAGAACCCCGGAGCTGCTGGAAAACTGTTCGGAAGCGGCGTGAATATCGTCCATAGAAGTTGTTTTGGTAAGGATCCGAGCTGAGGTTGCCGTGGTATTCCTCGTACCAGCACGGATTCTTGAGTCCGGGAAGGAACCGGCGAGGGACCACGGAAAATAACTGAAACAGAGACGACATTTTGGTCAATGAAATGTACTCAAGTAAGAGTAACGTTACTTCAAAATGATATTACTCGAGTTGAAGTATAAAGTTGTGGTCCAAGGTCAGGTCAGAGCAAAAAAATATTTGTGAAAAGTACTACTCAAGTATTTTCCGGGGTATGAGTCGCACTGGAGTATAAGTCTCAATGATGTTGTGATTTTAGATGGACGAGTTTATTATGTTTCCTCAAAATCAGACCTGGAGTTGTGTTTGTTTCATTCTCACATGTTTGAGTCACACAAACGCTCTGTTACACCTCGTGATGTCATCAAGTGAACAGAGACTTTTACCTTTAGTTCAGCAGAAGAACGACAAGAGACAGAGATGAAATGATACAAATGAAGAGAGAGAAGAGAGAGGAAAGAAAGCGTGATATGAGAGAGAGAGAAGAAAGAGAGAGGAAGAGCAAAAGAGAGAGGGAGAGTGAAAAAGAGACAGTGAGAGAGCAAAGAAAGAGTGATGAGAGAGAAAAAGAGAGAGATGAAAGAACAAGAGAGGGAGAGAGAGAGAGAGAGAGAGATGAAAGAAAGAGTAATGAGAGAGAGGGATAGAGAGAAAGAGAGAGAGAGAGAAAAAGAGAGGAAAGAAAGCGATGAGAGAGAGAAAGAGAAAAGGAGGAAGAGAGAGAAAGCGAGAGAGCGAGAGAAAGCGAGAGCGTCAGAGAGGGAGAGCTAGGAAAAGAGAAGGAGGTAAAGAGAGAAAGAGAGGGAGGAAAAGAGAGAAAGAGAGAGGAAAGGAGGGATAATTTTAGAAAGGGAGAGAGACAGAGGAGAAGAGAGAAGGGGGGTCATTAAAAAGAAAGAGAAGGAAGAAAGTAGCTATAAAAGAGAGGAGAAAAAGAGGGGGAGGACAGAAAGGACAGAAAGAGAAAATCCAGGTCTGAAATGATCCAGATGATTCTAGTGAAGGTGGAGTTTAAAAACACAGTGGAGCACTTCCTGTATCACCACATGATGACATCACAAGGTGGAACAGAGTGTTTTCTGTCTGAATCTGCAGAGTTTGTGCGTTAAACGTGTGAGAACGAAACAAAACACAACTCCGGGTCTGTGTGTGACGAGGAAATATTATGACACAGATCGGAAAACAGCGGAATATGGAAACTTTAATCTAATCTGGGAATGACTTTGGAAATGTCAAGTGGAGACACATTTATCTGAGGAATAATCAGGTTTATCGGCTCATTTGGTCTTTAATAAATGAAATTAAAGAGTGTAGCTTCTGGGGAGCCACATCTGAGCGAAACACAATGTAATCAGAGTCCAAACAGGTCGATACAGAGGCAGCGCATCCAGAGACGGTGTAGCGTAGCATCCCTATTGAGAGGCTAACTGGAGGCACCGCTCTGTCTGGGGCTCTGTTACTCAACCTAGACTTTAATCCGAGCTTTGTTTTAACCAGAAAAAAAATGACTTAGCTGGAAATACAACAGGCGAGCTCATTTGTGCCGTTAAACAAGTCTTTCTCAAATAACATTACAGCCACAAGCTAGCTAGCGTTAGCATTAGCATTAGCCAACAGTTTGTTTTTTTTCAGTTAGTCACTCTTCACCTTTTAGTCGGAAATCAAACTCCTAAACAGGACCGTGAACGCTCGCTGGCTGTGTTTGCTGACGTGTACGTTGTGTCGCCATGGTAACCGCTGAACATTCCGCTATAGACGTAAATGTAAAACCTCATGTCACTCTTGCCGTCGCCATCAAACCGCTATAAGGAAACTATATTTTTATAATTTAACTTCAAGTGTAAGTTTATTTGATCTTCACTGAGGGTTTAGTTCATAATGTGTTTGGGTTTTTTTTGTTGTTTTTTTCAACTTTCTTAACGTTTCTCTTGATAACGATTCTTCCGCTGGTCGGTTGAGTGTAACCAAAAGAATCTCCCCAGTGGAGCCCGTCAGGGGCCGCTCTGCTTCCACAACGACATTTTCCATTCATTTTCCCCATAGACTTTTCAAAAAAATCCAAAATGAAGAGTTCAAAGGCGTCAACTGTCGAGCTCCATTGACAGAGATCGCAGAAAATTATGTTTCACTTTTTTTTTCTTAAGCAGCACACAGCTTTGTCCTTGTTTGGTCCTGGTTTGGTCCTGGTTTGGTCCTGGTTTGGTCCTGGTTTGGTCTTGGTTTGGTCTTGGTTTGGTCCTGGTTTGGTCCTGGTTTGGTCTTGGTTTGGTCTTGGTTTGATCCTAGTTTGGTCCTGGGTTGGTCCTGGGTTGGTCTTTGTTTGGTCTTGGTTTGGTCCTGGTTGAGTTCTGAAGTACACTTTAGGTTTGGTCCAGTTCTAGCCCTGTTTAGTCTTTGGTTTGGTCTTGGTTTGGTCTTGGTTTGATCCTGGTTTGGTCCTTGTTTGGTCCTTGTTTGGTCCTGGTTTGGTCTTGGTTTGGTCCTGGTTTGGTCTTGGTTTGGTCTTGGTTTGGTCTTGGTTTGATCCTGGTTTGGTCCTTGTTTGGTCCTTGTTTGGTCCTGGTTTGGTCCTGGTTTGGTCCTGGTTTGGTCTTGGTTTGGTCCTGGTTTGGTCCTGGTTTGATCCTTGTTTGGTCTTGGTTTGGTCCTAGTCCAGTTCTAGGTCTGATTAGTCCTGGTCCAGCTCTAGCTCTGGTCTAGTCCAGGTTCAGTTCTGGTTTAGTCCCAGTTTTAGTCCTGTCATCATAAACACAACATCGACTTATTGTTCAAAACGTGACAGATTGAACAGTCGGGTTTTTTTTGGGGTCAATATTTATCAAGTTTGACCATCGTAGTCTTTACCGTCTCATCCTCCATTCGACTTTTTCTTTGTTTTAGTTCTTTGTTTTTTTCCGTTCTACGATTGGATTGGAGGTGTATTTGATGATGTATTTTAACGATATGGTTCACAGAAAAACTTTGACTGGGGCTGATCTTCCTTAAGGGTTTGGGGCGAAACGACCATCGACCGCATTGTGTTTTATTTATGAAGCTGCTCGACAAACTGCCTGAATATCTCCGCCGTTTGTTGAACTTTGACACAGGAACTTCGAATACATGATCTGATGATTGTCTACGTCGAAAAACTGACCACACGAGAACTGAAAAAAAGCTTTTGGTTGTTTCGCTTCCCTAAAATGGAAAACACTTCAAGGACATAATGTGGTGATAAACATTTATACTCACGCCTGCTTCTGTTTTTACTGTTTTAAATTGTCCCACGCGGTTATTTTTGTCTTTCTTTTTGTTTGTTTTGTTCTGTATTTCAAGAATCTGCTGCTCTCAACCGATAATGTTTGTGTCGAGGGCGGGATTTGAACCACCGACCTTCAGATCAGACGACAAACGCTCCAAATGTCAGCGGCATAAATAAGTTTGAATATCATCGTTTATTTTCTAGATTTTCTCGCACGTCAAATGTTGTTGTCATGATAAACCTAAAAAAAACAACATGTCCCACAGGTTTAGTATTAGAGACAGAACGATATATCGCACCGATATTTAGAGTACACATAACGGGTACGCATAACGAGTACGCATAAAGAGTACACAAAAAGAGTACACAAAAAGAGTACGCATAAAGAGTACGCATAAAGAGTACACATTAATAGTACACATAAATAGTACGCATAAAGAGTACGCATAAAGAGTACACATAGAGTACACATAAATAGTACGCATAAAGAGAACACATAAATAGTACACATAAAGAGTACGCATAAAGAGTACACATAAATAGTACACAAAAAGAGTACACATAAAGAGTATGCATAAAGAGTACACAAAGAGTACACATAAAGCTTTGTTTGAACTCTTGAATATGAAGAGCTGCACAAACGTTGTTCTCTTACAGCTTTAAAAAAAAATGCAGTGGGTTTTCAGTAAATTTATACGACAGAATCTGAGGAAAATAAGCAAAATTGGACCAACATATCGGCCCAAAAATATCAGCCCAAAAATATCGGTCCAACATATCGGCCAAACACGATGGGCCCAAAAATATTGATAAAAAAATAGCTCTGAGGTCTAAATGTTCTTCGTGAAGCTCTGAGGTGTAACTGTTCTTCGTGAAGCTCTGAGGTGTAACTGTTCTTCATGAAGCTCTGAGGTGTGACTGTTCTTCATGAAGAAGCTCTGAGGTGTAACTGTTCTTCGTGAAGCTCTGAGGTGTAACTGTTCTTCAAGAAGAAGCTCTGAGGTGTAACTGTTCTTCGTGAAGCTCTGAGGTGTAACTGTTCTTCGTGAAGCTCTGAGGTGTAACTGTTCTTCGTGAAGCTCTGAGGTGTAACTGTTCTTCAAGAAGAAGCTCTGAGGTGTAACTGTTCTTCAAGAAGAAGCTCTGAGGTGTAACTGTTCTTCTTGAAGCTCTGAGGTGTAATCTGAAGCAGCTCGATGGCGTCATTATCTCATCTCTGTCGGTTTCTGTCCCTGTGGTTTGAAGCTCACATAAATCAGATAAACATCCATTCAACCATCTTCATAACGACGTAAGTGACACGCAGACGACGTGAGGAGGAGGTCGTTGGAGTGAGATTACAGCGCGGAAAATCTGATGAGGTTTTGAGTGTGTGTGTGTTTTATCGAGAGCCGTCCCTGATGCGTTTTTACGTTTTTTTATCGAGGTCTTTAAAGCGGCAGAATTATATAATTTTGTGTTTTGTGTCATACCGTTCATCAAAAACGTTACGTGCCCAGTAAGAACATATGTTTTTCTGTGTTTTTCAGCAATAAAAACATCTAAAAATGAAAAAAAAAAAAAACACATGCTTATTTTTAGAGTCCTTTTTAGATAAAAGGTTACACAGTGGAGCTTTAAAGTTCTTCAAAGGTCATAATGTTGTTTAATCGTGGCAAACAGACCTGGAGTTGTGTTTTTATTTCATTCACACATGTTTAACACAAAAACCCTGCAAATTTAGGCATTTTGAGTTCTTCTTCTCAAACTGAAAACGCTCTGTTCCACCTTGTGATGTCATCATGTGGTGATACAGGAAGTGCTCCACTGTGTTTTTAAACTCCACACACCTTCATTTCTAGAATCATCTGGATCATTTCAGTAAATTTATATCACAGAATCTGAGGAAAATAATCAAAATTGGCCCGACATTGACCCAAAAATATCAGCCCAAAAATATTGGTCCAAAAAAAATACCATCCCAAAAATGTCGGCCCAACATATCAGCCAAAAATTACAGACGCAAAAATATCAGCCTAAAAATATCACTCTAAAAATATTATCCCAAAAATACCGTCCCAAAAAATAAGCCCGACAAAATGACAGACCCCAAAACATCGGCCCAAAAAATATTGGCCCAAAAATATCAAACCAACATCATATCGGCCCAAAAATACCACTAGAATCATTTAAGATAATATCAGCTCTGGAATTGCCAATTTTTACAGAACTATGGACCTGTTCACTTAAAAACTAGCACTTGATGACATCACAAGGTGGAACAGAGCATTTTGAGCTTTGGAGATGTAACAGACTAATAATAACAACTCCAGGTCTGTTTTTGAGGAGGAAACAACATTCAAACATGGATTAAAGCTCACGTAAGTACATTTTGTGTAATATAGGACCTTTAAGGATCCAAGGTTCTAGAAGATTCTTTGTGAAGGAGCAAAGATTATGAAACGGGACGAACCAAAACACATTTTTTTCATGACGTATTCTCCATACTCACATGTGGCTCGCTGTCCATGAGCTCTTTCAGCTTCGGTCTCCGTCTTTTGCTGCTAAAATCCACTTTGTCCTGTATCGACTTCACCACCAACTTCATCTGCTCATAATCCTTCAGCAAAGACGCGTTCCCCACGCTCACCAGCAGGGGTCCCGGGCTCCCCAACCCCCCGAACTGACAAGGCGAAGGCGTCAGCATCAACCCGCTCTTATCGCCGGTCAACACGTACGACGCCGTGATCAAAAACATGACCGCCAAACCGAACAAAAACCCGTATATCCGAATTTGCCGCGAGTTGTTGAGGTTGCTCCAGCGCTTCGGGACTTCCCTTCGGACTTCCAGAACGGCAAACAGGTTCATCAGGGTGCTGTCCACTTGCAGTAGCAGCGGTCTTTTGCGGTACTCGTCCGACGCCGGTCCCAGCAGGCGGTACTTGTAGTCTGCGTCGGCCATTTTGCGCCCATAAGCGGAGGTCGCGTTGTTGCTAGCATGAAGGTCCGAAGGGAGACTGCAGGAGGGCCGGTAGGTGGATCCCCGTGTGCTCGTGGTGCGGAGGAGGAGCCATTTCCGATGACGACGAATTCCTGAAAAAAAGAGACAACATTAGCAAGAACGCTCTGACTAATATCTGTAAGAGAAGTGATTAAATCTGCGGTTTGGGTAAAGCAGAAGCTGAAAAGTAAATTTCCACTGAGTCATAATAACAAACAGGCAAGATTATTAAAGACGAGGTATTTACTTCTGTGGGGTATTAAAGAGGAGGTATTTACTTCTGTGGGGTATTAAAGAGGAGGTATTTACTTCTGTGGGGTATTAAAGAGGAGGTATTTACTTCTGTGGGGTATTAAAGAGGAGGTATTTACTTCTACGGGGTATTAAAGAGGAGGTATTTACTTCTGTGGGGTATTAAAGAGGAGGTATTTACTTCTGTGGGGTATTAAAGAGGAGGTATTTACTTCTGTGGGGTATTAAACAGGAGGTATTTACTTCTGTGGGGTATTAAAGAGGAGGTATTTACTTCTGTGGGGTATTAAAGAGGAGGTATTTACTTCTACGGGTTATTAAAGAGGAGGTATTTACTTCTGTGGGGTATTAAAGAGGAGGTATTTACTTCTACGGGGTATTAAAGAGGAGGTATTTACTTCTGTGGGGTATTAAAGAGGAGGTATTTACTTCTGTGGGGTATTAAAGAGGAGGTATTTACTTCTGCGGGGTATTAAAGAGGAGGTATTTACTTCTACGTGGTATTAAAGAGGAGGTATTTACTTCTACGGGGTATTAAAGAGGAGGTATTTACTTCTGTGGGGTATTAAAGAGGAGGTACTACTACTGCACATCACATCAGGTTTGTGAAGTCGTAGTGCACAGTTTTGCATCATGTTTTTGTTTATTTATGGAGGATTGTCGTGTGGGAGCGTGGGCGATGTAGGCCTGTGGGCGGAGCCTCGTACAGACGTTAGAATAGGGCCCATGAGAGATCTCTAGATGACTCAGACATGCACAGATGACATTTAAACCCTTTTTAGACGTGTTTTTGATGAGAGAACAGCGTTAGAACACGGTGGAAAGCTAAAAAAAAAAGTTAATTTTTAAATAAGATAATAAATCCGGAGTTTGGATCAGATTCGCCAAGATTTGTATCGTATTTGATTTTATTGCGAATTTATTTCTGTCTCTTGCTGTGGCTGAAAAATAAGAGAGAATTTATGTTAAAAAGTCAGAAATACTTTGGGCTGCACCGCAATTTAATAAAAACAACAAAGAGCGAAAATAAAACGCCCATAAAAAACAGAATAAGTCGAAAGAGACTGAGGTGAGACAAGATGGAGGACGTGTCTTGCTCGAGGACACAACAACAGTATTTCTGAACTTTTGACGTCTTTTCTTTGCACTTTTCGGCTGCTGTTTTCTCTCTCTCCGTTTAACTTCGTGCGCTCAAACGACGCACAAAAAGTACAATTTTTTTTACAAATAAATAAAATTAAATTAAAAAAAGACAGCAGTGTTTTGACGCACTTGATAATTATATATAGAATCAAATATAGAACGATCATTTTCAAACTCCATCCCTCCATTTTCTCCGTCTTTTCCGGGGGCAGCAGTGGAATCCCAGACTTCCATCACCCCAGACACTTCCTCCAGGACAAACACACTATGTCTGTGCATTAAAACAGCTCCATCTTTAAATATTTTAGATGAAAACTTATTTTTTTGCGGCGGGTTTGAACAAAAGCTGAGTGGGACGTGTGTGTCGTGTTGTATTTGTGTCGCTCTGTTGTGTTTTTTGCGTGTTTTGTTTTATGAGGCGGCGTTTTTATTGCGTCTTTGTGCAGCTGCGGGTGTTTTAAATGTGTTTTATAAATACACTGCGACCGCGATCAGGCTCCGATAAAGAGCATCTGGCCGCGGCGTTCTTCCGTCCTCCGCTTTTCTGCCTCTAAAAAAACCACGTGTCACTCAAATCCGCTTCTGCTTTTCCAGACGACTCACCACATCCGGGCGAATCACGGGTCGGACTTCTGCAAAAGACCCACTTAAACTCTCACGACCTTTTCTGACACTCGCCGTTTCCTCATCAGAAAAGACGAGGACGACACTCGGCCCCAGATCAAGTGACTCAGACTTTCCCCCAGCAACGATTTAAGTATTTAAGAAAAGAACTAAAGAGCAGCTGGTTTAGTCCTGGTTTAGACCTGGTTTAGAACTGGTTTAGTCCTGGTTTAGTCCTGGTTTAGACCTGGTTTAGACCTGGTTTAGACCTGGTTTAGTCCTGGTTTAGACCTCGTTTAGTCCTGGTTTAGACCTGGTTTAGTCCTGGTTTAGTCCTGGTTTAGTCCTGGTTTAGTCCTGGTTTAGACCTGGTTTAGACCTGGTTTAGACCTGGTTTAGACCTGGTTTAGTCCTGGTTTAGACCTCGTTTAGTCCTGGTTTAGACCTGGTTTAGTCCTGGTTTAGTCCTGGTTTAGTCCTGGTTTAGAACTGGTTTAGTCCTGGTTTAGTCCTGGTTTAGTCCTGGTTTAGACCTGGTTTAGACCTGGTTTAGACCTGGTTTAGACCTGGTTTAGACCTGGTTTAGTCCTCGTTTAGACCTGGGTTAGTCCTGGTTTAGTCCTGGTTCATATTTATGGGAGGGCATCTGACACATTTCTATGTTAAACACAAAGTACAGAACTTTTTTCAGCCCAAAATCAGAAAAACAAACAAACAAAAAAGAAACAACAACAAAAGTCTTTTTTTCTTCAGTGTCACTTCTGAGAATCTCACATCTGTGACATCAGCAGCCTCATGGTCAGATTATGGTCCTGCTCCACCTGTTCCTCCTCCTCCTGCTCCACCTGCTCCTCCTGTTCCTCCTCCTTACCTTACCCTCTCTCCTCTCCTCTCCTCCCTCTCTCCTCCCTCCCTCTTCCTCTCCCCTCTCCTCCCTCTCTCCCCTCTCATCTCCCTCTCTCCTCCCTCTCTCTCCTCTCCTCCCTCCCTCTCTCCTCCCCCTCTCCTCCCCCTCTCCTCCCTCTCTCCTCCCTCCCTCTTCCTCTCCTCCCTCTCTCCTCCCTCTCTCCTCCCTCTCCCCTCTCCTCCCTCTCCCCCCTCCTCTCTCCTCCCTCTCTCCCCTCTCCTCCCTCTCTCCTCCCCCTCTCCTCTCCTCTCTCCTCCCTCTCTCCTCCCTCTTCCTCTCCTCTCTCCTCCTCTCTCCTCCTCCTCTCCCTCAGAGGATCTGATAAGACTCGAGGTCAAACAGAATTAAAGCGCCGCCTCTTCAGATAAAACTGGAAAAAACATCAGAAAAAGACACAGGTCTATTTAAACAGCGGCAGAGTGGTTAGCCTCTTCTTCTCCCATGTTCTAATGCTGCTGTGTGTCAGATGCCCTCCCTGTGTCTCCATGAGGTCTATGTCAGTGTAAAAGCTGCTGACGCTGCAGCTTCACCTCCACAAACATGAGATTGTTCACGTTTCACATTCATCAAACACCAACAGCACCAGGTTATTTGTGTTTACATTTAAGACACGATAAAAGAACACACACACGACACACACGCACGCACACACACACCACACGCACACACACACACACACGACACACACACGACACACACGACACACACACACACACGACACACACGACACACACACACCCCGACATACACACACCCCGACATACACACACACACACACCCCCACACGACACACACACACGACACACACACACGACACACACACACAGACGCACACACGACACACCCACACACACCCCCACACCGACATACACACACACACGACACACACACACAGACATACACACACACACGCACGCACACCCCCACATACACACACCCCGACACACACCGACATACACACACAGACATACACACACACCCCGACACTCCCCCACACACACACACACCCCCACACACACACGATCCCCACACACCCCTACACACACACACGCACACACACACACATTATGAGATAAGGTCAGGACAGAAGCTGAAACGTTCCACAGACCCCCCCCCCCCCTGCTTCAGAAATACTGTCAGACGTGTGTGTGTGTAAGAGTGTGTGTGTGTGTGTGTGTGTGCTGCTGTTTATCACAAATGATTCACGAGAAAACAGAGAGGAAAGAAAGAGTGATAAGAGAGAGAGAGGGGGGGAGGAAAGAAAGAGCGAGAGAGAGAGCGAGGAAAGACAGAGATGAGAGAAGGAGAGAGGGAGAGAAAGAGAGCGACAGAGGGAGAAAGACGGGAAGAGAGAAAGGGAGAGAAAGAGGGAGAAAGGAAGAAAGACAGAGAGGTAAAGAAAGAGCGATAAGAGAGAGAGGGGAGGAAAGAGAGAGAGAGAGAAAGAGAGAGAGAGGAAAGACAGAGATGAGAGAGGGAGAGAGAGGGAGAGAAAGAGGGCAACAGAGGGAGAAAGAGGGGAAGAGAAGAAGAGAGATGAGAGAGAGAAAGAGGGAGAGAGAGAGAAGAGCTCAGCCTAAATGTGCAGAGTTTGTGTTAAACATGTGAGAATGAAACAAAACACAACTCCAGGTCTGAGATGAGAAAACCACATGATACTGTGGTTTAAGTCCAGATGTGGGTAAACAGGTTGAGGTTAGTTAAAGCCACAGTATGTGACATTTCAGCCATAAAACAGGCTCAGATAAAAGCGTGTTTTTGTGTTTTTGTGTTTTGTGTTTTTGTGGTCTATTTCTTGCCGGACGCTGGAGACGACCGCAGACTTTTCTTTTTAATAAATGAACAGTCGTGACGTTTCAACTGTGAGAGACACCACCACAAACCTCCAGCGGCGCAGTGGGAGGTGGAGCGTGGTCTGAGGAGGAGGGTCAGTCTGATACTCGCGTCGCGTCGCCATTTTGGAACAAATGAAAAAAAAAAGCGCAGCTGTACATAGACTGTATATTTAAAATGGACAGAGCTAACCTGTTAGCCGCCGCGTTACAAACAGGAAGTGATCATGTGCGCACTTCCTGCTCCATCCACTCTGGCTCCAATTCACTTTCTATTGAAAAACCCTGTCCTCTCTCTGTCTCTGCTGCTTCAGACTCATTGTGGTTTTAAATGTTCGTATTAACCCTCTACATCAGTGGTCCCCAACCTTTTTATCACCGCGGACCGGCCAACGCTTGAAAATTTTACAGCGGACGGGGGGGGGTACAAACATCCACAGTGTCCTCGGTCGTGTACTTCCTTTGCGTAAAATTACGCAACTCGCGCGCATAATTTTACGCGCGGATCTTTATATCCAGTCTCGTGTTTTTACGCGGAGAAGTGATGGAACAGATTTCACTTTCCTGCAGCAGATTGGACATGGAGGCTCTAACTTCCTTTGTGGACATAATTTCTTGACTGGATTATATTCTCTGGACCTTTACGGAACGAATGAGACCAACTTTGTGTGAATATGTTGATGTTTGACAGAACCAGAGCCTCAAAGGTAAGTGAAGTCCAGATCCACATTTCTGACTTCTCTGTAAAAATGTCTCTCCTGTCAGCACTGTGGTGATTCGAGGTGTAAATGGTTTACATATTCAGAAAGATGAATGTCGTAGCTTTCATTTGATGTGTAGAGTGTTTGTGTGGGTGACGCAGAAATACACGTACATTGATGTAAAGTTGTAACATGTAACGCGGGCGGGTCGTCGGAACGATAAGTGGTTAAATTGTCGTCGCTCAAGTGACGGAAATGTAACCGAGAGAATCCGGTCATTTTTCAAAATAAAAGATTTTTCAAAATAAACGACTTGTTCAAACTCAGATAATAAATACAACAGAAATAATTAATTATTTCTTGGACGGCCCGCGGCCCGGTACCAATTGATCCACGGACCGGTACCGGTCCACGGCCCAGTGGTTGGGGACCACTGCTCTACATGATCCTGGGGTTTTTATGTAGTTCAGTCCTGGTTCAGTCCCGTTTTAGTCCAGGTTTAGTCCTGGTTCAGTCCTGTTTTAGTCCTGGTTCAGTCCTGGTTCAGTCCTGTTTTAGTCCTGGTTCAGTCCTGGTTCAGTCCTGGTTCAGTCCTGGTTCAGTCCTGGTTCAGTCCTGGTTCAGTCCTGGTTCAGTCCTGGTTCAGTCCTGTTTCTTTTCTTGTTTAAACTGAAGCTGGACCCTGAAGGAGACACGTGTAGATATTGGATGCAGCCCGTGTCTCCTCTGCTCTGATTAGCCTGTAGCGTTAGCCGTCCCATTGACTTGTTGATGAAGGGCACCGCGTCGATCGCTAACAGCCGCTAACAGTCGCTAACAGCTAACAGCTCCTGGACTGCAGATGAGTCGAGGAGTCGAGGAGCTTCAGGCTGAGACAAACAGGACGAGACTTTGGACTTTACAAACAACGACTCAACCTTTGCATCTCGTTAGAGCGAGAGACGAACACAACCCAGAGGCGGCCATTTTGGAAGTCCTAGTCCTGGTTTAGTCCTGGTCTAGTCCTGGTTTAGTCCTGGTTCAGTCCTGGTTCAGTCCTGGTTTAGTCCTGGATTAGACCTGGTTTAGACCTGGTTCAATCCTGGTTTAGTCCTGGTTTAGTCCTGCTTTAGTCCTGCTTTAGTCCTGCTTTAGTCCTGCTTTAGTCCTGCTTTAATCCTGGTTTAGTCCTGGTTCAGTCCTGGTTCAGTCCTGGTTCAGTCCTGGTTTAGTCCTGGTTCAGTCCTGGTTCAGTCCTGGTTCAGTCCTGGTTTAGTCCTGGATTAGACCTGGTTTAGACCTGGTTCAGTCCTGGTTCAGTCCTGGTTCAGTCCTGGTTCAGTCCTGGTTTAGTCCTGGTTTAGTCCTGGTTCAGTCCTGGTTCAGTCCTGGTTCAGTCCTGGTTTAGTCCTGGTTTAGTCCTGGATTAGACCTGGTTTAGACCTGGTTCAGTCCTGGTTCAGTCCTGGTTCAGTCCTGGTTTAGTCCTGGTTTAGTCCTGGTTCAGTCCTGGTTCAGTCCTGGTTCAGTCCTGGTTTAGTCCTGGTTTAGTCCTGGATTAGACCTGGTTTAGACCTGGTTCAGTCCTGGTTCAGTCCTGGTTCAGTCCTGGTTCAGTCCTGGTTCAGTCCTGGTTTAGTCCTGGTTTAGTCCTGGTTCAGTCCTGGTTCAGTCCTGGTTCAGTCCTGGTTTAGTCCTGGTTTAGTCCTGGATTAGACCTGGTTTAGACCTGGTTCAGTCCTGGTTCAGTCCTGGTTCAGTCCTGGTTCAGTCCTGGTTTAGTCCTGGTTTAGTCCTGGTTCAGTCCTGGTTCAGTCCTGGTTTAGTCCTGGTTTAGTCCTGGTTTAGTCCTGGATTAGACCTGGTTTAGACCTGGTTCAGTCCTGGTTCAGTCCTGGTTCAGTCCTGGTTCAGTCCTGGTTCAGTCCTGGTTTAGTCCTGGTTTAGTCCTGGTTCAGTCCTGGTTCAGTCCTGGTTCAGTCCTGGTTTAGTCCTGGTTTAGTCCTGGATTAGACCTGGTTTAGACCTGGTTCAATCCTGGTTTAGTCCTGGTTTAGTCCTGGTTCAGTCCTGGTTTAGTCCTGGTTCGGTCCTGGTTTGGTCCTGGTTCGGTCCTGGTTCAGTCCTGGTTCAGTCCTGGTTCAGTCCTGGTTCAGTCCTGGTTCAGTCCTGGTTTAGTCCTGGTTTGGTCCTGGTTTAGTCCTGGTTTAGTCCTGGTTCAGTCCTGGTTCAGTCCTGGTTTAGTCCTGGTTTAGTCCTGGTTCAGTCCTGGTTCAGTCCTGGTTTAGTCCTGGTTTAGTCCTGGTTTAGTCCTGGTTCAGTCCTGGTTCAGTCCTGGTTGGTCACTTCCTGTTTGTAGCGCTGTGGCTAACAGTTTAGCTAAGTCCATTTACATAAACAGTCTGTGGTTTCACCTTTTAAAAAATATTTAAAAAGTCCCAGACTGTAAATACTGACAGATTAAATTTATAAAAACAGATGATTTTGTCTGTCGTCTTCACATAATCTCATAAATAACTGTTTTTCATTTTGTAATAAAAAAAATAAAGTGAATTATGAATTAAATGTGTTTTGTTAAAGTCTGAGTTTCACAAACACAGTTATATATCGAGCTCATATATAACAGTCGCTGCGACTCCCACTGATCCTAATTATCCAAGTGCTGCGGGGTCAAAGGTCAGCAGGCACGGAGCAATTAGCACAGCCATTCCCCGGGATCCAAGATGGCCGCCAGTCCAGACGAGGAGTGAGCGACAGAACACAGCGCTCACGGGAAACGCTAATGACGCTAATAAAGCACTGCAGCCTGGACCAGAGACCTGGTTTAGACCTGGTGTAGTCCTGGTTTAGTCCTGGTTTAGTCCTGGTTTAGACCTGGTTTAGACCTGGTTTAGACCTGGTTTAGTCCTGGTTTAGTCCTGGTTTAGACCTGGTTTAGACCTGGTTTAGACCTGGTTTAGACCTGGTTTAATCCTGGTTTAGACCTGGTTTAGACCTGGTTTAGACCTGGTTTAGTCCTGGTTTAGTCCTGGTTTAGACCTGGTTTAGACCTGGTTTAGACCTGGTTTAGTCCTGGTTTAGACCTGGTTTAGACCTGGTTTAGTCCTGGTTTAGTCCTGGTTTAGTCCTGGTTTAGACCTGGTTTAGTCCTGGTTTGTTCCTCAGTACAAGTTCACGGGTAAAATCCTGTTATCGCTCAGAGAATCCACCAGGGGGAGCATGTTTTTACTCAGATGTTTGAGAGGCTGGATTTAGAGAAAAGAGACAAAGAGTTTAGAATGTTTATGTTCAGTGTATGATCCATGGACCAAACCAGGACTAAAGCAGGACTAAAGCAGGACTAAAGCAGGACTAAACCAGGACTAAACCAGGACTAGACCAGGACTAGACCAGGACTAGACCAGGACTAAACCAGGACTAAACCAGGACTAAAGCAGGACTAAATGAGGTTTAAACCAGTGTGACATTTATAAATCCTGTTTTCTCTTTTGCTCTGACTCCGGTGACACTTCCATGTATTTTTCCATGTATTTTTCCATGTTTTTTTCCATGTTTTTTTTCCATGTAAAAGAAGCGGCTGAGTCACATGACCTGCACCTGCGTTACCACGGAAACCACCCTCACATTTGAGCATGAATGAAGAGAACGGAGCTTTGACAAACACCCAGGGCCCAGTGTATCACATTTATCACATTTATCACATTTATCACACGTCTTCACTCAAACCTGTGAGTGTGCGGAGGCTGTGGGTTCGACTCCTGGCCTCAGTGTTTTGCCCAAAGGCACAACAACTTCAGAAATTCTACTTTTGGAGTCAAAATCTGATTGAAAATTCGTTCAGAAAGTTGATTCTGTGCAGCTCCTTTTGAGTCGAACAGTCGGGATGAGTCGGCTCTTTTCAAAGTCGGATTTTCCACTTCATTTTCTCTCTCTATCTTTCCTCTATCGCCTTTTCTCTCCCTCCTTCACCCTCTCTCTTCTCTCTCTCTGTCTCCCTCCTCTCTCTCCTCTCTATCTTTCCTCTACCTCTTCTCTCTCCCTCATTCATCCTCTCTCTCTCTCTTGTCTCTCTCTCTCTCTCTCCTCCTCTCTCCCTCTCTCTCTTCACACATTCTCCTTATCTTCTCTCTCTGTCTCTCTCTCTATCTTTCTTCTACTCCTTCTCTCTCCCTCATCTCTCCCTCTCTCTTCACACATTCTCCTTACTTTCTCTCTCTCTGTCTCTCTATCTCTTCTTCTACCCCTTCTCTCTCCCTCCACTCTCCCTCTCTCTCTTCACACATTCTCCTTATCTTCTCTCTCTCTGTCACTCTGGCCTCTTTCCTTCTTTTCTACCCCTCTCTCCCAGTTCTCTCTCTCTCTCTCTCTCTCTCCCTTCCCTTTCACTTTCTCTCCATCCCTCCTCTTACTCTGCTTGTCTATCCCTCTCTCCCTCTCTCTCTTCACTCTCCCCTCCTCTCTGTTTCTTCCTCTCTCTTCTCTGTCTCTCCTCTCTCTCTCCCCTTCTTTCCGTCCCTCCTCCTCCATCTCTCTCCTCCCATCTCTTTTCTTTTTCTATATCCCTATTTCCCTCCCTCTCTTCTCTCTCACTCTTCCCTCACCCCTCCATACCCCCTCTCTGTTTCTCTTTCTTCTTCCCCCTCTCTTCTCTTTCTCTCTCTTTCTTTCACATATTTACATATAAACCCAGTGTCCCTCTCTCTGTTTCTCCGTCTCTTCCTCTCTTTCTCATCTCTACCTTCTCTTATCACTCTCTCATGCCTCCTCTCTATTTCTCTGTCTTCTCTCTTCACCTTCTCTTCTGTCCCTCTCCCTCATCCCCCTCTCCTCTCTCTCTCTTTTCACATATTTACATACACAAATCAGTGTTTCTTTCACCCTTCTGTTTCCCTTCTTTCCATTCCTCCTCATCTCTCTTGCTCTCTATTTCTCTCTCCTCCATTTAACACAGTCCCTCTCTCTCCTTTTTCTCCTCCTCTTCTCTCTCCCTCTCTCTTCTCTTTCTCTCTTTCTTTCTTTCACATATTTACATATAAACCCAGTCTGAACAATAGCAGTAGTTGACAGTGTCCCTCTCCTCCTCCTCCTTTCCTCCCTCTCTTCCTCCTCCTTTCTTCCCTCTCTTCCTCCTCCTTTCTTCCTTCTCTTCCTCCTCCTTTCTTCCCTCTCTTCCTCCTTCTCTTCTCTCTCTCCCTCTATCTCTCCTCTCTGTTCTCTTTCACTCTCATCTTGTTTCCCTCCATACCTCCTCTCCTTCTGTTTTCCCATCACTCTCTATTTGTCTCCTCTCTCTCTGCTCACCTCTCCCCATCTCTCTCTTTCTCTCCCTCTCCCTCATCCCCCTCTTCTCTTCCTCTGTCCCTCTCTCTTCTCTTTCTTCCCTCTCTCTCTGACACACGTTTACATGTAAAAACAAACTGAACAGTTGTTGACAGTGGCCCTCTTCCCCCCGTTTCTCTCTCCTCCCTCTTCTCTCTCTTTTCTCTCCCCCCTCTCTTTCTCCATCCCCCTCTCTCTGCCTTTCTCTTCATCCGCCTCTTTCTCTAAGTCCTTGCTCCCTCTCTCTCCCTCGTACATTTACATACAAAAAACAGTCTGCACAGTATCCATCTTTCCTTCTCCATCTCTTCTGACTCCCTCTCTCCCTCTTTCTCAGTCTCCTTCTCTCTCCTCCCTTTGTCTCTTTCTCTCTCTCATCCCTCTTACTCTCCATCCTTAACCCCCCTCCTTTCTCCCTCCTCTCTCTCTTTTCTTTCACTCCCACACCCTCCCTCCTCTCTCCCTCCTTTCTCCCTTTCTCTCCCTCCTCCATGTCTCTTCCTCCCTCTCTCTTTCTTTCTATCCTGTTTATATTCTCTCTCTCTCATCCCTCCTCTCTTCCTCCTTGTCTCTTTCTCTTTCCCTCTCTCATCCCTCTTACTCTCCCTCCTCAACCCCCCTCCTCTCTTTTCCTCCCTCTTTCTTTCTCTCTTTTCTTTCTCTCTTCTCCGTGTCTTTTCTGGCGTGTGTCACAGACTCATTTGAAGGTTTTGTGTTTGTGTGAGCTCCACAAGAATGTCAAATATGAAGAACGAGAGAAGCTAAAAGAGGAGAAGAGAGGGGAGGAGAGAGAGGAGGAGGAGAGAGGAGAGAGAGGAGGAGAAGAGAGAGGGGAGAGAGAGGAGCAGAAGAGAGGAGAAAAGGAAAGGAGAGAGGAAAGGAGGAGATGAGAGAGAAGAGGGAGAGAGAAGAAAAGAGAGAAGAGGAAAGAGGAGAAAGAGAAGGAGAAGAGAGGAGAGAGGAAGAGGAGAGATGAGAGAGAGAAGAGGAGGAGGAGGAGGAGAGCCCCTGGGAGGAGTGGACAGTTTAACCTTGAGGTTTATTACATTAGAATTAAGTTAAATATAAACATGAGACGAGAATGAAAGAAAAAGAACTAAACCAGGACTAAACCAGGACTAAACCAGGACTAAACCAGGACTAAACCAGGACTAAACCAGGACTAAACCAGGACTAAACCAGGACTAAACCAGGACTAAACCAGGTCTAAACCAGGTCTAAACCAGGACTAAACCAGGTCTAAACCAGGACTGAACCAGGACTGAACCAGGACTGAACCAGGACTGAACCAGGTCTAAACCAGGTCTAAACCAGGTCTAAACCAGGACTAAACCAGAACTAAACCAGGTCTAAACCAGGTCTAAACCAGGACTAAACCAGGACTAAACCGGGACTAAACCGGGTCTAAACCGGGTCTAAACCGGGTCTAAACCGGGTCTAAACCGGGTCTAAACCGGGTCTAAACCGGGTCTAAACCAGGTCTAAACCAGGTCTAGACCCTGGTGTGACCTTGGTGTGTTGTACATTAGAATTAGCTGCAGTTAAATCCACATGAGACTCACTTCATGTAAAACAGTTTTGAAACGGACTCAGTGAAAATATTTGGATTTACAGAATATTTTTGGAGCGAAGGACGAGGAAGATCTGAGTCTAGACCAGGACTAGACCAGGACTAGACCAGGACTGGACTAGACCAGGACTAGACCAGGACTAAACCAGGACTAAACCAGGACTAAACCAGGACTAGACCAGGACTAGACCAGGACTAGACCAGGACTAGACCAGGACTAGACCAGGACTAAACCAGGACTAACTTAAAGTGTTGTGATCGAGCTCTGAAGGGGGAGTGACTTAGCGTGAAGAGCAAAGGGAGTTCGGACTCAGAGCATCAAAAGTGAAACTTATAAAACATAACAATTTGTCGTTTTGGGCGAATTTAACATTTAGAAAACAATAAAAGGAAAAATAGTGATATAAATATGTTTGTGTTACAGTTAATACCCCACAGAGGTAAATACCTCCTCTTTAATACCCCACAGAGGTAAATACCTCCTCTTTAATACCCCACAGAGGTAAATACCTCCTCTTTAATGCCCCACAGAGGTAAATACCTCCTCTTTAATGCCCCACAGAGGTAAATACCTCCTCTTTAATACCCCACAGAGGTAAATACCTCCTCTTTAATACCCCACAGAGGTAAATACCTCCTCTTTAATACCCCACAGAGGTAAATACCTCCTCTTTAATACCCCACAGAGGTAAATACCTCCTCTTTAATACCCCACAGAGGTAAATACCTCCTCTTTAATGCCCCACAGAGGTAAATACCTCCTCTTTAATGCCCCACAGAGGTAAATACCTCCTCTTTAATACCCCACAGAGGTAAATACCTCCTCTTTAATACCCCACAGAGGTAAATACCTCCTCTTTAATACCCCACAGAGGTAAATACCTCCTCTTTAATACCCCACAGAGGTAAATACCTCCTCTTTAATACCCCACAGAGGTAAATACCCCTCTTTCAGTTCCATGTTGTGTAGATATATCGGCCTCAAACTGCCGTGGTCTGTTCTTTTGTCACTAAAGTATTTGGCTCCTGTCGGCTCTGGCCAATCAGAGAGCAGCCCCGTGTCACATGACCCTGCCCCCGCGCTGGCCTTTTGTTGATGTGTAATTACTGCTCATGGTTTTGTGGTGGAAAACACGTCCCAAAGATGATCCGACTCCGGCACGATCAAACATATCCCAGAATGCTTCACTCCCCGGGCTCGGACAGGAACTTGGCCGATTCAAACCAAAATATTTTGACCCAGTTTTGGAAAAGAAGAACAGGACGTCAAATGTTTAAACAAATAGATTAATCCTGTGAAAATAAGATTAACCTGCATTCCATTCTCTTTACAGTGTGGTATTCTGTTTAAAGAGGGGTATTTACCTCTGTGGGGTATTAAAGAGGAAGTATTTACCTCTGTGGGGTATTAAAGAGGAGGTATTTACCTCTGTGGGGTATTAAAGAGGAGGTATTTACCTCTGTGGGGTATTAAAGAGGAGGTATTTACCTCTGTGGGGTATTAAAGGTGAAGTATTTACCTCTGTGGGGTATTAAATTGAAGTATTTACCTCTGTGGGGTATTAAAGGTGAAGTATTTACCTCTGTGGGGTATTAAAGGTGAAGTATTTACCTCTGTGGGGTATTAAAGAGGAAGTATTTACCTCTGTGGGGTATTAAAGAGGAAGTATTTACCTCTGTGGGGTATTAAATTGAAGTATTTACCTCTGTGGGGTATTAAAGGTGAAGTATTTACCTCTGTGGGGTATTAAAGGTGAAGTATTTACCTCTGTGGGGTATTAAAGAGGAGGTATTTACTTCTAGGGAGCATTAACAGTAACAAATCACATATTTACTTCACTGTTTCCTTTTATTGTTTTGAAAATAATGTAATAATGTGTTTATAAGTTTCAGGTCTAACAAACAGACAGAGCAGTGCCTGCAGTTAGCATCACACCCCCAGAGAATATGTTTTTGAATGAAATTTGAAGTATTCTGGTCACTTTTGAACCCTTGAGGTCAAAATAAGTCCGCTGTGTACTGCCTGCATCTTATTATAACACGTTATACTGTAAAAAAAAAACAAAAAAACAGGAAGTGCAGGGTTAGCATGCTAGTAGTTTTCAGATTTGCTTATAAAGTCATCGTGGTGCATAACTAGGATGCTCTGAATGCGTAAGGTTAATGCGGAATAACTTTGGCAACCACTGCAGACTGTTTAAAATGAACAAATTCCACCTGGTGATGTCATGAAGTGGTGATACAGGAAGTGCTCCGTTGTGATTCAGAAGAAGAATCTTTTGGATCATTTCAGTTCTGGAATTGCCAATTTCTCCTGCACTAAAGCTAAAAGTAATCTCTAAAATTAATCATTCCCGTGACGTGCGGTTCATTTTACGAGCGGCCGCCTTCCGCTAACTGTTTATAGCGTTTATGCTAATCTGTTTTCATGTCGTCTCCACTTCCTCGTTT
Source organism: Periophthalmus magnuspinnatus (assembly GCF_009829125.3). Taxonomy (NCBI): domain Eukaryota; kingdom Metazoa; phylum Chordata; class Actinopteri; order Gobiiformes; family Gobiidae; genus Periophthalmus; species Periophthalmus magnuspinnatus. Next base: position 2,057,100 of record NC_047144.1, on the reverse strand, counting down.
GATCAGTCACATGACCCGTACGTGTCCCGTTCACTACCGGACCAAACCGCCGCAATCCGCACGTAAACGTTTGAATTAATGACATCAAACGCGGAAAACGGGATCGGCCGGGCTTAACGAGGCAAAGCGAGCGAGTCGAGCGTGAAATGAACGGCGTCGGCGCGAGGGGTAAAGGGTTCCACGCCGTTTTCGGTCTGAGGATGTCGAGGGGAGGGGGGCGCTGTCGATGGAACGGCCCAACGGGAGTCGCAGCTTGAGTCAATCTGATGAATTAAACTGAGACGGGGGTCATCCATCATGTGTCCAGCAGGGAGGGGGCGGGGCCATTCAAAGAGGGAAAGCTCCGTATTGTGCTTTAGCGTCACGGTTCAAGAAGACGGGCTTTTGTCTGCTGCTCCGGCGGAAAGTTATACAGGAATTTACACATTTTAAATCGCGGTATTCATCTAAAACGACTTAAAGAAACAAGTCCATGTCAAGGTGGAGGTGAAAACGGAGATTTATCAACAAAATGGCGTCTTGAAAATAGTGGATTAAAGATTAAACTCAAACACGAATCGCTCCAAATCCATTCAGAGGCTCAACGAGAAGAAACGACCATTAACAAGTTGATTTTACAGAATAAATCCACTTTAAAAATGCATTTTCAGACCGTAGAGTTTATATTTTCTGAAACAAATGTGATTTTATGAAGCTAAAAGAGTTTGAAAACACAACAGAAGCAAAACAAAACCAGTCCAGACTTAAAACGCACACATGACACTGTTCTCTGATATTTGTTCTGTTTCCTCGTCACAAACAGACCTGGAGTTGTGTTTTGTTTCATTCTCACATGTTTAACACAAACTCTGCAGATTTAGGCTGAAAACACTCTGTTCCACCTTGTGATGTCATCATGTGGTGATACAGGAAGTGCTCCACTGTGTTTTTAAACTCCACCTTCACTAGAATCATCTGGATCATTTCAGACCTGGATTTTTCTCTTTCTCTTTTTCCTTTCTGTCCTCCCCCTACTTTTCTCCTCTCTTTTATTAGCTACTTTCTTCCTTCTTTTGTTTCTCTTCCTCCATCCCTCTCTCTTTTTCTCTTCCCTCCTTTCTTCTCCCTCCCTCCCTCTCTTTCTCTCTCTCCTTCTCTCTTTTCCTCCCTCTCTCTTTCTCTTCCTTTCTCTCCCTCTTTTTTCTACCTCTCCCTTTCTCACGCTCTCTCTCCCTCTCTCATTTCTTTTTTCCCCCTCTCTCATTACTTTCTTTTCTCTCTTTCTCTCTCTCTCTCCATTTCTCTCCTCTCTCTTTCTTTCCTCTTTCTTTCTCTCTCTCCCTCTGTCTCTCATCACCCTTTCTTTCCTCTCTTTCTTTCTCTCTCTCTCCCTCTTAACCTGTTCTACATGATCCTGGGGGTTCTATTTTTTTTAATGATTATTATGATTATTATTAAGTTATTTTGAGTTTATTTTTAATTTTTTAAGGGTTTTTTGTTATTATTATTATTATTATTATTATAGATTATTTTATTTTTTAAAGGGATTTTGTTATTTTTATTTTATTGTATTTTTTAAGTTATTTTGAGTTTATTTTATTTTATTTTTTATTTATTTCAGTTTATTTTATTTTATTTTTTTGAGGGATTTTGTTATTTTTATATTTTTAAATTTTTTGTAAAGTTATTTTGAGTTTATTTTGATTTTTTTAAGCGTTTTTGTTATTTTGATTATTTTTTTATTTATATTATTATTATTATTATTATTATTATTAAGTTATTTTGAGTTTATTTTTAATTTTTTAAGGGATTTTGTTATTTTGATTTTATTTTATTTTTTAAGTTATTTTAAGTTTATTGTGATGTTTTTTATTTTATTTTTTATTTTATTTTATTAGTTTAATACATTTTTGACTCCACATTCACACTGGTCCACATGGGTGAAGTGTCTTGCCTAAAGACACAACAACAGTGACACCAGAGCCGCCGCCGCTGCTCCACTGCGGCGCTCCACGTTCTCCGCGTTCTCCCGTTTAAATCCCGGCCCCGGCTCCGCTCAGCTCCAGAGATCAGACGAGATCACGCTTTCAATTGACCCCTCCCCTCCTGAGTTTCCCATGAGCCTCTGGGAGCAGACCTCACTTAGGCCTGTGTGCGGAGCGTCCATTTACATTTGAATTCCTCCTCCTCCTCCTCCTCCTCCTCCTCCTCCTCCTCTTCCTCGTCCGGTTCCCGTTCCCGGAGCGTTGAGTGCTTTGTGTCCGTCATTAAAACAACAGCGTCTGAATTATTGATTAAGGCGAAGTGCAGAAAAAACACGCGGCGGCCATTTTGAACCATTACGGCCGGAGACGGCGGAGGCGCTTCGGCGGAGTCAGCTCCATTTCACCGTCCCCAGAGTAAAACGTAATGAGTGTGTTGTTCTGTCTCTCGCCGCGCTGAGCGACAGGGGGCAGTGTGATGGAAAAGTGTCAAACCGTCCAAAACACACGAAACACACGAAACACACGAAACACACGAAACACACGAAACACACGAAACACACGAAACACATCAAAGCCACAAATGACACGATTCTCTGATCCGTTCTAACGTTTCCTCGTCACACACAGACCTGGAGTTGTGTTTTGTTTCGTTCTCACATGTTTAACACAAACTCTGCAGATTTAGGCTGAAAACACCCTGTTCCACCTTGTGATGTCATCATGTGGTGATACAGGAAGTGCTCCACTGTGTTTTTAAACTCCACCTTCACTAGAATCATCTGGATCATTTCAGTCCTGGATTTTTCTCTTTCTGTCCTCCCCCTCTTTCTCCTCTCTTTTATAGCTACTTTCTTCCTTCTCTTTCTTTTTTATTACCTCCCCTTTATCTTCCTCCATCCTCTCTCTCTTTCTCTCATCCCTCCTTTCCACTCTCTCCCTCTCTCCTTTCCTTCCTCTCCCTTTCTCATGCTCTCTCTTTCTCCCTCTCTCTGTCTCATTTCTTTTCTCTCTCTTTGTCCGTCTATTTCTCTCATGTCTCTTTCTTTCCTCTCTTTCTCTGTCTCTCTCCCCTTCTTTCTTTCTCTCTCTCTCCATTTCTCTCTCATCACTCTTTCCTCCTTCTCTCTCTCCTCTCTCTCATCTCACTTTCTTTCCTCTCTCTCTTTATCTCTCTCCCTCCCTCTTCTGTTCTCTCATCACTCTTTCTCTCCCCTTCTCTCTCTCCTCTCTCTCTGTCTCTCTCTTTTTTCTTTCTCCCTCACTCTCTCCCTCTCTCTTTCATTACTCTCTCTCTCTCTCTTCATTACTCTTTCTCTCTATTTCTCTCTCTCATCACTCTCTCTCCCTCTTGCTCTCTCCATCTCTCTCCTCTCTCATGACTCTTTCTCTCTCTTTCATCTCTTTTTCTTTCCTCTCTGTCTCCTCCCTTCTCTCTCTCACTCTCTCTTTCTCTCTCTCCCTCTCTCATCACTCTTTCTCCCTCTCTCCCCCTCCCGTCCTTCTCTCCCTCTCCACTCTCTCTCTTTCTCTCCCGCTCTCTCTCATCAATCTTTCTCTTTCTCCGTCTCTCTCTCCCTCTCTCTTTCTTTCCTCTCTCTCTCTCTCTTCATTTGTATCATTTCATCTCTGTCTCTTGTCGTTCTTCTGCTGAACTAAAGGTAAAAGTCTCTGTTCACTTGATGACATCACGAGGTGTAACGTCGTGTTTTGATCTTTGTAGACGTCACAGACGAATAATAAAGTGACTCAAACATGTGAGAATGAAACAAACACAACTCCAGGTCTGATTTTGACGCGTTCACAGATTTAAACACGACTTAAAGACACAGTGAGTGTCTTGCTCAAGGGCACTTCAGTAAAACTCCAGCATCAAGGATTGAACCACTATCACAGAATTTACAACGACTACTTGACCTGGGACTGTGCCAAATCACAGCGTTCATTCAAAAGGATTCACTGTGGATACTTTACAGTGACAAGGGGAGGCCTGGGACTACATGTATGTCTATGTCAGAATGTTCAGCAGTTACCGTGGTGACACAAAAATGTTTTAAGATCGTCTGAAAACTCAAAAACCCAACACAAAATAGATTTAGACAACACATTTTCAGGAGCCTGTGATCAACCTGAGCGCTCATGGTCCTGTGTAGGAGTTGGAAAAGTGTTGGCTAATGCTAATGCTAATGCTAATGCTAGCTAGCTTGCAACTGTAATGTTATTTGAGAGCGACTCGTTCAACAGCACAAATCAGCTCATCTGTTTTACCTCCAGCTAAGTCAGTTCTTTATGCTCGGCGTTTAAACGAAACCGAACTTGAGTCACAGAGCTTCAGACGCAGCGGTGCCTCCGGTTAGCGTCGCACCTCCATTGAACGCGGATGTCACGCTATCGCCCCATTTATCGACGCATCATCCGCCGCTCTTTCGTTTACTTTTCACACTGTTTTTTGCCAAAGTATCTCTCCGCGTGTGTATATCTTGATCTCTGAAGCTAAGGCGGCGCCGCGGATACCTCCAGACGCCGCGCGGGGCCCGATTTAAACCCAGACGAACAATCACGCCGCCTCATTTGAATAAAATCAGCCGGATTTGGAGCGTCTTCAAGGATCGCAGCAGCGGCTCATCCATAATGCATCTGTGTATTTGTGTAGAAACTCACGAGTATCTAAAGAGCGGAACGTTATCCCTGGAGTTCAGAAGCAAACACGTCGCGGAGTTAAAGAGGCGCTCCCAGAAATAGAGACGGACGTGCGCGCGTTGCCATAGCGATCGAATGTTATTGTGAATATCGCAGCGTCACAGGAGAAGAAGAAGAAATCCCTCGATATCCCCCGGTTCATGTTTACGTAACGTTTTAGGTCGGTGCTCACGTTTTTATACAGCGCGTGTCCACTTTCAAGGCTCAGAGCGCTTTACGCAGAGAGTGTTTATATAAATGGACAAAGCTAACGCGCTAGGCTACGTCGACTCTGGCTCCAGTTCACTTTCTATTGAAAAAACGTCGCTCCTCTCTCTGGACCTGCTGCTGTCAGACTTGTCATTTTGGTCTTAAATGTTTATATTAACTCGCTCTACATGATCCTGGGGTTCTTTTTTTTTTTTTTTTTTTTTTTAAGTTATTTTGAATTTAATTAGATTTGTTTTTTTGTGTTTTTTTTTTTTTTTTTTTTTTTGACATTTTAAGTTTTTTTGTTGTTATTTTGAGTTTATTTTTTGAGTTATTTTGAGTTGTTTTTTTATTATTTTTTTTATATTTTGAATTTATTTTTGTTATTTTGAGGTTCTTTTGAGGGTTTTTTTTTTTAAGTTTATTTATTTTTTATAAACCGTGTCCTCTCTCTGTCTCTGCTGCTTCAGACTCATTTTGTTCTTAAATGTTCGTATTAACCCTCTACATGATCCTGGGGTTTTTATTTCACTATTGTGTCTGTAAATCAAGATCTGAACATTAATAACAGACAAATCAGGTCCTTCTTTCCCCGCGGTCGCTCCTGTTAGCGTTAGCAACAGGTTTGATTGACTCCATTCCCTGTTAAACCAGCGGTGCGGGCGGAAAAGTGGCGTTACCTTCAACAACCTCGCTCCTGATTGGCTCTTTGGTTGCTATGATACTCACAGCCGGAGATGATTCTGTTGCTAACGGACGCTAATAAGAAGCTAATAAGACGCTAAGTGCTGCAGACTTAAAACAATTAACAAAAAAAAAATTTAGCAAAACAGAAACAAGGAAACAGAGGAGAAGGGTTAGACCTGGTTTAGTCCTGGTTTAGTCCTGGTTTAGTCCTAATTTAGTCCTGGTTTAGTCCTGGTTCAGTCCTGGTTCAGGCCTGGTTTAGTCCTGGTTTAGTCCTGGTTCAGTCCTGGTTCAGTCCTGGTTCAGTCCTGGTTTAGTCCTGGTTCAGTCCTGGTTCAGTCCTGGTTTAGTCCTGGTTTAGTCCTGGTTTAGTTCTGGTTCAGTCCTAATTTAGTCCTGGTTTAGTCCTGGTTTAGTCCTGGTTTAGTCCTGGTTTAGTCCTGGTGTAGTCCTGGTTCAGTCCTGGTTTAGTCCTGTTTTAGTCCTGGTTTAGTCCTGGTTCAGTCCTGGTTTAGTCCTGGTTCAGTCCTGGTTTAGTCCTGGTTCGGTTCTGGTTTAGTCCTGTTGCTAATGCTTCTTTAGCTAACTTACCCACTGAACTGCTACTACTACAACTATACTACTTTCCTACTACTACTACCACCACTACTGCTGCAACTGCATATGATACTACTACTACTACTACTACTACTACTACTACTACTGCTACTACTACCACCACTACTACTACTACTACTTGTACTCCTCCCTCCTGCTCTGGGCCTTGTTCTGGTGAAGTACTTTACGACACATCTGTGCAGCAGTAAACACTTTTCTGTTGAATATTTAATGATCCGAGACAAAAGCCACAAACCAGAATCAAAGTGAAACAGATTTGACCAAATCCACAAACTCTGAGTTTGGAAAAGATTTAGAATCAGAAAAACTCGTGTTTGGATTTTCTCAACACGGTTAAATAAAGAACGAACAAGAACGGAAAGAGTGAGAATCAGAGCGAGAACTGAACCAGGACTGAACCAGAACTAAACCAGGACTGAACCGGGACTGAACCGGGACTGAACCGGGACTGAACCGGGACTGAACAGGGACTGAACCGGGACTAAACCGGGACTAAACCGGGACTGAACCAGGACTAAATTAGGACTGAACCAGGACTGAACCAGGACTAAACCAGGACTAAACCAGGACTGAACCGGGACTGAACCGGGACTGAACCGGGACTGAACCGGGACTGAACAGGGACTGAACCGGGACTAAACCGGGACTAAACCGGGACTGAACCAGGACTAAATTAGGACTGAACCAGGACTGAACCAGGACTAAACCAGGACTAAACCAGGACTGAACCAGGACTAAATTAGGACTGAACCAGGACTGAACCAGGACTAAACCAGGACTAAACCAGGACTGAACCAGGACTGAACCAGGACTAAAACAGGACTGAACCAGGACTAAACCAGGACTAAACCAGGACTGAACCAGGACTGAACCAGGACTAAAACAGGACTGAACCAGGACTGAACCAGGACTGAACCAGGACTAACAAAAGTCTAAACCAGGACTGATCATGATAAGGTTCATTATTTGTGGAGAAGTTTGTTTATTTCTTTCAAAAACAATGAATCTCCCAAAGAATTATTCATACAGGCCCCGCCCGACATCTGAAATTATGACATCAGAGCACTGGTTAGCGTTGGTTAGCATCAGTGAGCAGCAGGGTTCTGTTTGTACAGTGGAGAAGTTAGCATTGGTTAGCATTCATTAGCACTGAGAGTCCTGTTTGTGCGGTGGAGGGGTTAGCGTTGGTTAGCGTTGGTTAGCGTTGGTTAGCGTTGGTTAGCGTTGAGAGTCCTGTTTGTGCGGTGGGGGGGTTAGCGTTGGTTAGCGTTGAGAGTCGTGTTTGTGCGGTGGAGGGGTTAGCGTTGGTTAGCGTTGGTTAGCGTTGAGAGTCCTGTTTGTGTGGTGGGGGGGTTAGCGTTGGTTAGCGTTGAGAGTCGTGTTTGTGCGGTGGAGGGGTTAGCGTTGGTTAGCGTTGGTTAGCGTTGAGAGTCCTGTTTGTGCGGTGGAGGGGTTAGCGTTGGTTAGCGTTGGTTAGCGTTGGTTAGCGTTGAGAGTCGTGTTTGTGCGGTGGGGGGGTTAGCGTTGGTTAGCGTTGAGAGTCCTGTTTGTGTGGTGGGGGGGTTAGCGTTGGTTAGCGTTGGTTAGCGTTGGTTAGCGTTGAGAGTCGTGTTTGTGCGGTGGAGGGGTTAGCGTTGGTGAGCGTTGGTTAGCGTTGAGAGTCCTGTTTGTGCGGTGGAGGGGTTAGCGTTGGTTAGCGTTGGTTAGCGTTGGTTAGCGTTGACAGTCCTGTTTGTGCGGTGGAGGGGTTAGCGTTGGTTAGCGTTGGTTAGCGTTGGTTAGCGTTGAGAGTCGTGTTTGTGCGGTGGGGGGGTTAGCGTTGGTTAGCGTTGAGAGTCCTGTTTGTGTGGTGGGGGGGTTAGCGTTGGTTAGCGTTGGTTAGCGTTGGTTAGCGTTGAGAGTCGTGTTTGTGCGGTGGAGGGGTTAGCGTTGGTGAGCGTTGGTTAGCGTTGAGAGTCCTGTTTGTGCGGTGGAGGGGTTAGCGTTGGTTAGCGTTGGTTAGCGTTGGTTAGCGTTGACAGTCCTGTTTGTGCGGTGGGGGGTTTTCATAGATCAGAAGTGACTCATTAGCGCAGAATGAAGTGAAAGTGTTAGTCACAGATTTGTAACGGGCAGAAAAGCGTTGAGCAGAATCACACAGAGCAGGGGCTGATGGGATATGAGTCAATCACATCTGACAAGAACGTGGCTCAGTGGTTAGTGTGTCCACCCCACAACGAACAAGTCATCAATTCTATTCCCAAGTGGGATGATTATCCTGTAAAGAACTAGAAGCAAACCAGAGCTAAAGAAGGACTAAAACAGGACTAAACCAGGACTAAACCAGGACTAAACCAGGACTAAAACAGGACTAAACCAGGACTAAACCAGGACTAAACAAGGACTAAACCAGGACTAAACCAGGGCTAAACCAGGACTAAACCAGGACTATACCAGGACTAAACCAGGACCAAACCAGGACTAAAACAGGACTGAACCAGGACTAAACAAGGACTAAACCAGGACTAAACCAGGACTAAACCAGGACTAAACCAGGACTAAACCAGGACTAAACAAGGACTAAACCAGGGCTAAACCAGGGCTAAACCAGGGCTAAACCAGGGCTAAACCAGGGCTAAACCAGGACTAAACCAGGACTAAGTCAGGACTAAACCATAACTAAACCAGGACTAAGTCAGGACTAAACCAGGACTAAACCAGGACTAAACCAGGACTAAACCAGGACTAAACCAGGGCTAAACCAGGGCTAAACCAGGACTAAACCAGGACTATACCAGGACTAAACCAGGACCAAACCAGGACTAAAACAGGACTGAACCAGGACTAAACAAGGACTAAACCAGGACTTAACCATAACTCAACCAGGACTAAGTCAGGACTAAACCAGGACTTAACCAGGCCTCTCTGAGCTGGAAACAGTTGACCTTTGAGTTAGAGGGTGAACGCTTAACCACTAAGCCACTGTCGTCCCGATATGTGACTGATTGAAGGACCAGGACGAACCAAAGTGCAAACCAAGTCTAAACAAGGACTAAACCAGGACTAACCCTGTAATCACCAACCAGAGCTGTAAACCGCTGACCTCTGAGTGAGAGGGCGACCGGCCTGACCACTAAGCCACCGTCGCTCCAAAACTGTGACAGACTGAACGCCGACGGTCAGAGAGGACGGCCGCACTTTGAGCATCCATGTAAACAATATTCGCCGTAATTGCTACTTTGCGGCCGATGTAGTCAACTTTCCCTGGCGGTGTGATGCTAACCTGAGGCACTGCTCTGTCTGAAGCGCCGTTAGACTTTAATCTGAGCTTTGTTTTAACACAAAATGACCAGAAAGAACTGATTTTGACGCTGGAACTACAAGAGAAAAGCTGATTCGTGCGGTTAAACAAGTCGCAAGCTAACTAGCAATAGCATTAGCGTTAGCCAACACATTTTTAATTAGTCGTTCTCATCTTTTTTGGTTAATATTTCTGTTATTACTGGGCCTATCCACATGAAATAAATACTGGCGAAAGTTCAACGTCTTCTCTGTCAGCGTAAATAAACAAAAGTGAGATTATTTTTCCCACAACAGCTTCATAAAGTCGAGCCAAAGATGTGACGGTCGTAAAAATAAAAAATAAAAAATAAAAAACGTAAGATTAATGTGACGAGTTTGTGGAGCCAATCCCAAACTAATAATGAGAAAGTTCAACGTTTGTGGGTGATGAGTTTGGAGATTTATTTCAAGAAACAGTGAATCTGTCATAGAGTTATATAAGCCCCGCCCCCCCGTTATTATGACATCATCAAATTTGACGTATTGGCGCATTAGTGAATAGACTTTAAATTCAAACATGTGATAAATGAGTGTTGTTTCAGGTCGGGCCGGTTCTTTGTCCACGTCGGCCGCCTCTGTCCAGCGGGGGCATTGTTCTCGTGTGTTAGTTTAGAGTCATAAATATTCACACGTCTTTATTACGACACGAAAGTGAAAGACAAGGACTCAAAGAATGGACACGTAAACCTCACTGGACTCAAGACCGGAGCGATAAAGGACTGGACCAGGACTAAACCAGGGCTAAATCAGGGCTAAATCAGGGCTAAACCAGGACTAAACTGGGACTGAACCAGGACTAAACCAGGACTAAACCAGGGCTTAACCAGGACTGAACCAGGACTGAACCAGAACTAAATCAGGGGTAAACCAGGGCTAAACCAGGACTAAACCAGGACTAAACCAGGGCTAAATCAGGGCTAAATCAGGGCTAAACCGGGACTGAACCAGGACTAAACCTGGACTAAACCAGGGCTTAACCAGGACTGAACCAGGACTGAACCAGAACTAAATCAGGGGTAAACCAGGGCTAAACCAGGACTAAACCAGGAATAAACCAGGACTGAACCAGGGCTAAACCAGGACTAAACCAGGACTAAACCAGGGCTAAACCAGGGCTAAACCAGGACTAAACCAGGAATAAACCAGGACTGAACCAGGACTAAACCAGGGCTAAACCAGGACTAAACCAGGGCTAAACCAGGGCTAAACCAGGACTAAACCAGGACTAAACCAGGACTGAACCAGGACTAAACCAGGACTAAACCAGGGCTAAACCAGGACTAAACCAGGGCTAAACCAGGGCTAAACCAGGACTAAACCAGGACTAAACCAGGACTGAACCAGGACTAAACCAGGGCTAAACCAGGACTAAACCAGGGCTAAACCAGGACTAAACCAGGGCTAAACCAGGGCTAAACCAGGACTAAACCAGGACTGAACCAGGACTGAACTAGGACTAAACCAGGTCTAAATTTGAACCAGGTCCAAACCAAAAAAATAATAATAATTAAATTGAAACAAAAGACAGTTTTGCTCCAGGTGATGATGTGAACATTGTTTTGTTTTGTTTTGTTTTGTTTTGTTTTGTTTTGACACTAAAAGTCCAAACTGAATATTTACATGATGAATATTTTCAGTTCAGGATCATCTCCGTCCTGTGAATGGGACTTTTTAGTATCGATATCTGCATAAATGAGTATCTCGTTTCGATACTAGTCGTGGTATCGATTAGTATCTGTTTTTCGATACTTTGGAAAACCCTCTGGACAAAAACAAACGTCCCGGGACAGAGGAATGCAGAGGACAGGTGGGTCTATGGCACCACTGCGGAACATTCCACGGCCCGGCGCTAACGTCAGTGTTGACCCAGACAGACCCGGGTCAGGCCAGGACTTTGTTTAGGTCTGAGATCTAAACCGAGACCAAACCAAGTCCAACCTGAACCCGAAGAATGTGCCACAGGAGGAGAGCACATGTGAGAGGAGTAAAAGTACTACAAGTACTACTGCTACTACTGCTACTACTGCTACTACACATGTGAGAGGAGTAAAAGTACTACAAGTACTACAACTACTACACATGTGAGAGGAGTAAAAGTACTACAACTACTACAACTACTACACATGTGAGAGGAGTAAAAGTACTACAACTACTACAACTACTACACATGTGAGAGGAGTAAAAGTACTACAAGTACTACAACTACTACACATGTGAGAGGAGTAAAAGTACTACAAGTACTACACATGTGAGAGGAATAAAAGTACTACAACTACTACTGCTACTACACATGTGAGAGGAGTAAAAGTACTACAACTACTACTGCTACTACTGCTACTACACATGTGAGAGGAGTAAAAGTACTACAACTACTACTGCTACTACTGCTACTACACATGTGAGAGGAGTAAAAGTACTACAACTACTACACATGTGAGAGGAGTAAAAGTACTACAACTACTACTGCTACTACTGCTACTACACATGTGAGAGGAGTAAAAGTACTACAACTACTACACATGTGAGAGGAGTAAAAGTACTACAACTACTACTGCTACTACTGCTACTACACATGTGAGAGGAGTAAAAGTACTACAACTACTACTGCTACTACACATGTGAGAGGAGTAAAAGTACTACAAGTACTACACATGTGAGAGGAGTAAAAGTACTACAACTACTACACATGTGAGAGGAGTAAAAGTACTACAAGTACTACACATGTGAGAGGAGTAAAAGTACTACAACTACTACAACTACTACACATGTGAGAGGAGTAAAAGTACTACAACTACTACACATGTGAGAGGAGTAAAAGTACTACAACTACTACACATGTGAGAGGAGTAAAAGTACTACAACTACTACTGCTACTACCTCTACTACACATGTGAGAGGAGTAAAAGTACTACAACTACTACACATGTGAGAGGAGTAAAAGTATTACAAGTACTACAGCTACTACTGCTACTACACATGTGAGAGGAGTAAAAGTACTACAAGTACTACACATGTGAGAGGAGTAAAAGTACTACAACTACTACAACTACTACACATGTGAGAGGAGTAAAAGTACTACAAGTACTACACATGTGAGAGGAGTAAAAGTACTACAAGTACTACACATGTGAGAGGAGTAAAAGTACTACAACTACTACAACTACTACACATGTGAGAGGAGTAAAAGTACTACAACTACTACAACTACTACACATGTGAGAGGAGTAAAAGTACTACAACTACTACAACTACTACACATGTGAGAGGAGTAAAAGTACTACAAGTACTACACATGTGAGAGGAGTAAAAGTACTACAAGTACTACACATGTGAGAGGAGTAAAAGTACTACAACTACTACAACTACTACACATGTGAGAGGAGTAAAAGTACTACAGCTACTACCTCTACTACACATGTGAGAGGAGTAAAAGTACTACAACTACTACACATGTGAGAGGAGTAAAAGTACTACAACTACTACTGCTACTACCTCTACTACACATGTGAGAGGAGTAAAAGTACTACAAGTACTACTGCTACTACCTCTACTACACATGTGAGAGGAGTAAAAGTACTACAAGTACTACACATGTGAGAGGAGTAAAAGTACTACAACTACTACACATGTGAGAGGAGTAAAAGTACTACAACTACTACAACTACTACACATGTGAGAGGAGTGAAAGTACTACAAGTACTACACATGTGAGAGGAGTAAAAGTACTACAAGTACTACACATGTGAGAGGAGTAAAAGTACTACAACTACTACAACTACTACACATGTGAGAGGAGTAAAAGTACTACAACTACTACAACTACTACACATGTGAGAGGAGTAAAAGTACTACAACTACTACAACTACTACACATGTGAGAGGAGTAAAAGTACTACAAGTACTACACATGTGAGAGGAGTAAAAGTACTACAAGTACTACACATGTGAGAGGAGTAAAAGTACTACAGCTACTACTGCTACTACACATGTGAGAGGAGTAAAAGTACTACAACTACTACAACTACTACACATGTGAGAGGAGTAAAAGTACTACAGCTACTACCTCTACTACACATGTGAGAGGAGTAAAAGTACTACAAGTACTACACATGTGAGAGGAGTAAAAGTACTACAACTACTACAACTACTACACATGTGAGAGGAGTAAAAGTACTACAGCTACTACCTCTACTACACATGTGAGAGGAGTAAAAGTACTACAACTACTACACATGTGAGAGGAGTAAAAGTACTACAACTACTACTGCTACTACCTCTACTACACATGTGAGAGGAGTAAAAGTACTACAACTACTACACATGTGAGAGGAGTAAAAGTACTACAACTACTACTGCTACTACCTCTACTACACATGTGAGAGGAGTAAAAGTACTACAACTACTACACATGTGAGAGGAGTAAAAGTACTACAACTACTACTGCTACTGCTACTACACATGTGAGAGGAGTAAAAGTACTACAACTACTACACATGTGAGAGGAGTAAAAGTACTACAACTACTACACATGTGAGAGGAGTAAAAGTACTACAAGTACTACACATGTGAGAGGAGTAAAAGTACTACAACTACTACACATGTGAGAGGAGTAAAAGTACTACAAGTACTACTGCTACTACTGCTACTACACATGTGAGAGGAGTAAAAGTACTACAAGTACTACACATGTGAGAGGAGTAAAAGTACTACAACTACTACTGCTACTACACATGTGAGACGAGTAAAAGTACTACAAGTACTACAGCTACTACTGCTACTACACATGTGAGAGGAATACTGCACTCCAGTAAAAGTACTAGTGCTACTACTACTACTATTACTGCTACTACACACGTGAGACCAATAATCAGGAAGTGCATGTTAGCTTGCTGATTCCTGCTCTGGTCTCTTAAATCTGTGTAAATCTCTTATAAACTCATCCTGGTGAGTAATGAGGATGCTGATGCATAAAGTGAATGAGGCGTCACTTTGGACGACTGGAAACTGTTTCAAATAGAAACAGAAATAGTTTAGTTTTTCATGTTTTTAAGACGGAAAAAAATCCCGTACAGAGACTTTAAATGATTCTGAATACTCAGCTCTGATCCATCAAACCGAGTCCTGATTGTAAAAACACACAAACCCGTCAGAAACGCTGGAACCTCACTGTGATCTACAACTGTGGTGTTTCAGCTCAAGTACTTTCTGTTTGAAGTGATATGAAAAAGTACTGTGAGTATCAGGACTCTTCAGCCGCTCAGAGTGAAGTATCTGCTCCGTCTGCGCTGCACATCACGGCCCCCAGTCAGCTCCTAATGACGCTAATCAGGGCTAGCAGTTATAGCGGCTAATCCGGAGCAGAGTTTCATATTTGGAATTACAACCGTGAGTGTCATAGCAACCAAAGAGCCAATCAGGAGCGAGGATGTTGAAGGTAACGCTTCCCAGTCACTCAAACTCAAAATAACTTTAAAAAAAAAAAAAGAAAAACTAAAAATAACGAAAAATAAAACTCAAAATAACTAAAACAAAAAAAAACTTTAAATAACCCCCCCCCCAAAAAAATCAAAATAAACGCAAAATAATAAAGAAAAACTCAAAATAACAAAAAAACTCACAATAAAAATAAAATAAATTAAATACAATTTAAAAAATAAACTTAAAAAAATAAAAATAAAGTCAAAACAATAAAAAAACAAAAATAACTAAAAATAACAAAAAAAAACTCAAAATAAAAGCAAAATAAATAAAAAATAATTAAAAAATAACTTCAAATAAAAAATAAATAAATAAATAAACTCAAAATAATAAAACTCACAATAACTAAAAAAACAAACTCCCAATAAAAACAAAATAAATAAAATACAAAAATTTACTTTTATAATAAATAAAAAAAGAACCCCAGGATCATGTAGAGGGTTAATATGAACATTTAAGACCAAAATGAGTCTGAAGCAGCAGAGACAGAGAGGGGACACGGCGGCTAACAGGTTAGCTATGTGCATTTACATATAAACAGACTATGTCCTCGTCTCCAGTGGATTCTGAGGTCAAACATTCACGATAAAATGAACCGTTCCATTTCAGATTTACACAATCGTACAAATGTGATTATCCAAACTCAGGAAGGGCCCAAACCCACAGCTGTATCACAAAAAGAGAGAAAACAGGACTAAACCAGGACTACACCAGGACTAGACCAGGACTAAACAGGGACTAAACCAGGACTAGACCAGGACTAAATCAGGACTAAATCAGAACTAAACAGGGACTAAACAGGATAACCGTGAGGAGGGTTTGAATAGGGCCCAGGAGAGATCTCTAAATTACTCAAACGTGGATGACGTCTTAAAGTTCTTCAGGCGTGTTTTTGAAAAAGGAACAGCGTGGATTTGAGCAATAGTCTCTTTAAAGTCCTTTGAGCCGACGACAAGCGTCTTTGGGGCTGAATAATGGCTCCACTTCATGTGACTTTTGTTTATTTGACTCGTATTGATCCATCGTCTGGGACTTTTACGAAACAAAAGAGCGGATTAGAAACTGAAATGACACAACACTTTGGACTGTGTTTGGACTCACCAGGGTCTGGGTGTGGCCTGGACTCAAACAAACAAGTGTCTGTGTGTGTATTTTATTTATATATTTATATATATATATATATATATATATATATATATATATATATATATATATATATATATATATATATATATATATATATATATATATATATATATATATATAATCTCCTCCAAAACAAGGACTAAACCAGGACTAAATGAGGAATAAACCAGGTCTAAACGAGGACTGAACAAGGACTGAAAGAAACAAGTGTCTTGTGTATATATATATATATATATATATATATATATATATACACTATATGTCCTCCAAAACCAGGACTAAACATGGACTAAACCTGTCACGATCCACACTATTCCTGCTCCATGTTTCGTCTCCTGCCCTGTTCTTTCCCGCCCTCACCTGCCTGAGCCGTAGCTGGGCGGAGTTCCTGGCTCCTCCCACGCACCTGCAACTCATCAGCGCAATCATCTCCACCTGCCGTGGATAAGAGGAGCCAGGACCAGACACTCGGTGCCAGATCGTCCGTGTCCATGTGAATATTCTTGCTTGTCTTGCCTTTTTGCATTTTTGCTCTTTGTATCCTGCTCATTGGATTTTTCTGCAGATCCCGCTCTCACCATCCCGGCTCCGCTCCAGCCCACCTTCCCAGTCCTGGTACAGTCTTGTCTCGTCTTGTTCCCCGTACCCTACGTCTCTGGACCCTGCTCCGCACCCTGCTCCCTGTCTTGGCTCTGGTCGTCCTGTCTCCGTCCCTGCGCCGGGGCGGGGAGCAGAGCGTGAGTCGGGGTCCGGCAGCGTGGAGCACGCTGCCGGACCCCGACTCACGCTCCCCGGCGCCACCCGCACTGTCAGCTCCTCTGCGCCGCCCGCTTCGCCCCTGGATCCTGCCCCGCACCCCGTCTCCTGTTCCCCTCCAGATCAACTCACCTTATTGTTCTCTTTTTCACTACTTGTAAATAAACACTGTAAACCTTCCCTGATCTGCTTTATTTGGTTCAATTTACGACAAAACCAGGAGTTGAGTCTTAAAGGATCAGTAGAAGACGATAAAAACATAACGTTCCGAGGCTGTTGTGCAAAAATGATGTTTTGTTCATTTGAGTCGACACAGACTCGTATCGATCCATCGTCCGGGTCTTTGTGGATTTTGTGAAATGTTTTTAAATCACAGAACTGATTTTTCAGACTGAGACGGTGCCACAGTTTCCACGACAAACACGGATCAGTGTGTTCAGAGAAACAAAGACGACGTCTGTTTAATCCATCTCCAGAAGTCAGGACTAAACCAGGACTAAACCAGGACTAAACCAGGACTAAAGCAGGACTGAACCAGGACTGAACCAGGACTGAACCAGGACTGAACCAGGACTGAACCAGGACTAAACCAGGACTGAACCAGGACTAAAACAGGACTAAACCAGGACTGAACCAGGACTGAACCAGGACTGAATCAGGACTAAACCAGGACTAAACCAGGACTAAAGCAGGACTAAAGCAGGACTAAAGCAGGACTAAAGCAGGACTGAACCAGGACTGAACCAGGACTGAACCAGGACTAAACCAGGACTAAACCAGGACTAAACCAGGACTGAACCAGGACTAAAGCAGGACTAAAGCAGGACTAAACCAGGACTAAACCAGGACTAAACCAGGACTAAAGCAGGACTAAACCAGGACTAAACCAGAACTAAAGCAGGACTAAACCAGGACTAAAGCAGTACTGAACCAGGACTGAACCAGGACTGAACCAGGACTAAACCAGGACTAAACCAGGACTGAACCAGGACTAAACCAGGACTGAACCAGGACTGAACCAGGACTAAACCAGGACTGAACCAGGACTAAACCAGGACCAACGCAGGACTAAACCAGGTCTAAACCAGGACTGAACCAGGACATAAACAGATCAGGTGTTAGGTGCATTCTTAGGTGAAACAAACCCAACATCTGTTATATCTCTCCTCTGTAAGTGTATTCAAAGTTAGGACTCAGTCAGAACTAAACCAGGACTAAGACAGGATTAAACCAGGTCTGAACAAGTACTAAGCCAGAACTAAATCAAGTCTCAACCAGATCTAAAACAGGTTTAACGTGTTGGGTGTGTTTAAACAAAGCTAAGATGTGTTTTATCTGTAACTCGAGTCAAAGTGTGGACTAAACCAGGACTAAACCAGGACTAAACCAGGTCTAAACCAGGTCTAAACCAGGTCTAACCCAGGTCTTGTCTGTGTTGTCTTGTATATGTGTCAAAGTGTGTGTTCGATCTCAGAGTCTCACCTCAGAGTGACGTCGATGACTCAAACTCAAACCCAGATCTGGCTCTGACTTCCTGTTCTGATCCGAGAACTGATGGTCCTGAGGCCTGAGGGGGCGGAGCTCATAGACTCCATATAGAAATGGACATAGCTAACCTGTTAGCCGCCGCGGTACAAATAGAAAGTGAACATGAGAGCAAAGTGGTTTTCAAATTCACTCTACATTAAAAAACTGTGTCCTCTCTCTGTCTCTGCTGCTTCAGACTCATTTTGGTCTTAAATGTTCAGATTAACCCTCTACATGATCCTGGGGTTCTTTCTTTTTTTTCTTTTTTTATTATTTTGAGTTATTTTGAGGGGTTTTTTTTTTTTTGTTATTTTGAGGGGGTTTTTTTTAAGTTATTTTGAGTTTTCTTTTCTTTTTTTTTTGTTCTTTTGAATTTAATTAGATTTTTTTTTTTTTTTTTTTTTTTTTTTTTGACATTTTAAGGTTTTTGTTGTTTTTTGTTGTTATTTTGGGTTTATTTTTTGAGTTATTTTGAGTTGTTTTTTTATTTTTTTATTATTTTGAGTATATTTTGAGTTATTTTGAGGGTTTTTTTTAAAAATTATTTTGTGTTTTCTTTTTCTTTTTTTCTTTTTTTGTTCTTTTGAGTTTATTTTGATTTTTTTTAATATATAAACCATGTCCTCTCTCTGTCTCTGCTGCTTCAGACTCATTCTGGTCTTAAATGTTCGTATTAACCCTCTACATGATCCTGGGGTTTTTATTTCACTATTGTGTCTGTAAATCAAGACATGAACATTAATAACAGACAAATCAGGTCCTTCTGTCCCTGAGGTCGCTCCTGTTAGCGTTAGCAACAGGTTTGATTGACAGTGTTGCTAAGCGCCTGCTCCCTGCTAAACCGGTAGTATGGACAAGAAGGGGCGTTCCCTTCAACAGCCTCGCTCTGGATTGGCTCTTTGGTTGCTATGATACTCGCGGTCAGAATTCCAAACGTGAAACTCAGCTCTAAATTAGCCGCTATAACAGCTAGCATCGACGAGCTTCATTTGACTGAAGCTGGACGCTGTGGGTCACTCAGTCACTTCTTTACACAGTCTGTGGTGGGGGAGGGAGGGATGGATCGGGATAGCGCTAACACGACAATGACGCTAACACGACAAGGGTGCTAATATGACAACGAAGCTAATATGACAATGAAGCTAACATGAAAACTGCTCTAAAACAATAACAGCGCTAACATGACAACAGCGCTAACACGACAGCGGCGCTAACATGACAACAGCGCTAACACGACAAGACATGACAATTTATTATTTTGTGCTTGTGCTGTAACAAAACTGAGTCGTTTACTTCTTTATATTATTAGTATCGGCATCGGTATCGGTATCGGTATCGGAACAACGTTAATTGAAATATAACTTTGATTAAACTAATAATGAGGGACATGGGTAAAAGTATTTGAGTGTTTTGTGTCAAATGGACAAACTGTTTAAACATGTGGAGACTCCAGGGTCAATGTGGAAAACACTGAAATACTGAAATACTGAAATACTGCCCCCCGGAGACTGGGAGGAGCAAGGAGGGAGGGAGAGAGGGAGGAGGGAGGGAGGGAGGAGAGGGGAGGGAGGGAGGAGAGGGGAGGGAGGGAGGGAGGAGAGGGAGGGAGAGAGGGGAGGAGAGGGGAGGAGAGGGAGGGAGGAGAGGGAGGGAGAGAGGGGAGGAGAGGGGAGGGAGGGAGGAGAGGGAGGAGAGGGAGGGAGAGGGGGAGGAGGGAGAGAGGGAGACAGGGAGGAGCAAGGAGGGAGGAGAGGGACACAGGGAGACAGGGGAGGAGAGGGGAGGACAGGGAGGAGCAAGGAGCGGGAGGGAGGAGAGGGAAGGAGACAGGGGAGTAGAGGGGAGGAGAGAGAGGACAGGGAGGAACAAGGAGAGAGGAGGAGACGGGAAAGAGGGACGGAGGAAGAGAGGGACGGAGGGAGGGAAGAAAGGAGGGAGGGAGAGAGGGAGGAAGGAGAGAGGGGAGGACAGGGAGGAACAAGGAGAGGGAAGGAGGGGGAAGAGAGGGGAGGGAGGAACAAGGAGAGGGGAGGAGAGAGGGAGGGAGGGAGGGAGGGAGAAGGAGAGAGGGGAGGAAGAGAACGAGAGGGAGAGAGGAGGAACAGGGAGGAGAAGGAGACGGTAGGAGAGGGGAGGAACAGAGAGAGGAGGGAGAAGGAGCGAGAGGGAGGGGGAGAGAGAGAGGAGGGAGAGGGAGGTGGGGGGAGGGAGGAAGGGAGGGAAGAGGGGAAGGGAGGAACAGAGAGGTGGAGAGAGAAGGGGATAGTGTAGCAAAAGAAAGGTGGAGAGGAGAGAGAGAAGATAGGAAAAGAACGACAGAGGGGAGCGAGGGCACAAAAGAGAGAGAGAAAGAGGAAGAGAACGAAAGAGGAGTGGGAGGGCAGAGGGGGAGAGGATGAAGGGGTCAAACGCTTCATTTGAGAAACACAGAAACCAAAGAAAACCCTCTGACCCTGTGCTCCTCTGACCCTCTGCTCCTCTGACCCTCTGACCCTCTGCTCCTCTGACCCTCTGCTCCTCTGACCCTCTGCTCCTCTGACCCTCTGCTCCTCTGTCCCTCTGCTCCTCTGTCCCTCTGACACTCTAAACCAGAACTAAACCAGGACTAAACCGAGACCAACACTGGACCAGGTTTTTCAATAGTAAACTGGAGCAGGAAGTGCACCATGATCACTTCCTGTTTGTAGCGCGGCGGCTAACAGGTTAGCTCTGTCCATTTGGTTATGTGTATAAAATGTAGAAAGTTGTAAAAATAAAGACGTGACTGACACATGAGGTCGTCACATTTGAGCGACAAGTCGGTGGTTCAAATCCCGCGGTCAGAACGCCACCGCTGTGTCCACGGGCAAGACACTTAAACTTAACCGCCCCCCGTGTGTCTGCGTGCGCTGGCGTGTGAGTCGACGTTTCAGTTCAATAAATAAGAATCGTTTTATTCAGCTCGGCGTGTCAGGACATAAGAAGGAAAATGCCAACGCCGTTCAGAACCAGTTTAACCTGAATAATTCAACACTTTTTAAAATAACTGAACTGTTCTGTGTCTTTGTCCTCCGTCTGGAAGAAACGGTTTGAAAAGAAGAAGAAATACTGTCATTTTCACACAGGGAGGGCATCTGACACACGGGGAGGGCATCTGACACACGGGGAGGGCATCTGACACAGAGGGAGGGCATCTGACACACGGGGAGGGCATCTGAAAAAACACGAACCGACGCAAACGTTTCCCGAACAATCGAACTAAAAGCACCGAAATACTACAGTTTATCTGATGATGTCATAGGGTCAGCTGGGGGCGGGGCTTATGTAACGCTACGGGACAATCGCCTCAAAAATCTCATTATTTGTTCGACTGTTTATATAAATGGACATAGCTAACCTGCTAGCCACCGCGTTCTTAACAGGAAGTGAGTATGTGCGCACTTCCTGCTCCGTCGACTCTGGCTCCAGTTCATTTTCTATTGAAAAACCGTCGCTCCTCTCTCTGTCCCTGCTGCTTCAGACTCCACATGTTCATCTTAACTCTACATGATCCTGGGGTTCTTTTTGTTTATTTTTTCCAGTTATTTTGAGTTTATTTTTATTTATTTATTTTTCTTATTTTAAGTTTTGTTTTTGTTATTTTGAGTTTTTGTTTTGGGTTTTTTTTAGTTAGTTTGACTTTATTTTGATTATTATTATTATTATTATTTTAAGTTATTTGTTATTTTAAGTTTGAGTTTTGGTTATGTTTATTCATTTTTACATTTTTTAAGGTATTTTGATTTTATTTTGACTTTTTGTTATTTTAATTTTTTTTTGTTATTTTGATTTTTTTTTCCGTTATTTTGAGTATATTTGTTTTTTTGTTTTTTTTTATTTTCAGTTTTTTTGTTATTTAGATTTTTTTGTTATTTTTATTTATTTATTTATTTTTTAAGTTATTTTGAGTTTATTTAGATTTTTTAAATTTTTTATTTTGAGTTTGTTTTTTGTTTTGTTTTTTTAAATTGTCCCTCTCTCTGTAAAGGGGCGTTACCTTCAACAGAGTCACTCCTGATTGGCTCTCTGGTTGCTATGTCTCTCTCGACCCTCCATGAGCTTCATTTGACTCGGGCGACGTCACTCACAATATTTACAACGTTTTTATTCAAATGTTCAAAGTTTCCACAGTTTGATTCTGGGCGGAGCCTCGAACCCTCGACTTTATCAAACTGTTTCATTTTCTTTGTTCATCGTTTTGAGAATCGACAAAGTAAAAAGTCACGAAAATGAAAAGAAAGAATAAGAAAAGTGTCCAGAGGTTTGTCCAAAAAGAACCAGGACTAAACCAGAACTAAACCAGGACTAAACCAGAACTAAACCAGGACTGGACCAGGACTGAACCAGGACTGGACCAGGACTGGACCAGGACTGGACCAGGACTAAACCAGGACTGGACCAGGACTAAACCAGGACTGAACCAGGTCTAAACCAGAACTGAACCAGGACTGGACCAGGACTAAACCAGGACTGAACCAGGACTGGACCAGGACTAAACCAGGACTGGACCAGGACTAAACCAGGACTGAACCAGGTCTAAACCAGAACTGAACCAGGACTGGACCAGGACTGAACCAGGACTAGACCAGGACTGAACCAGGACTGAACCAGGGCTAGACCAGGACTGAACCAGGACTAGACCAGGACTGAACCAGGACTAAACCAGGACTAAACCAGAACTGGACCAGGACTAAACCAGAACTGGACCAGGACTAAACCAGGACTGGACCAGGACTAAACCAGGACTGAACCAGGACTAGACCAGGACTGGACCAGGACTAAACCAGGACTAAACCAGGACTGGACCAGGTCTGGACCAGGACTAAACCAGGACTAAACCAGGACTAAACCAGGACTAAACCAGGACTGAACCAGGTCTAAACCAGGACTAAACCAGGACTAAACCAGGACTAAACCAGGACTGAACCAGGTCTAAACCAGGACTAAATCACAAAATCTTCCACTGCAGACTCAGTCTTGATAAAACCGCGCACATCTGCGGCGCAGGCAGTGCGTCTTTTGCCCTCTCACCGCAGGTTTTCCGCTCAGACTGTAGCTCTTTCTCTTTGCACACGTTTCATTAAGAATAGGCGCATTCATCAGCTCTGCGCAGCCGCCTCTGCGCTGCTCAAAGGAGCCCGTTATATCTGCACATGTCTCCACTTCCACAGGCAGCGCGTAAAAATAGATCCATTTTGGCACATTTTTCCAAGTGGACAGACTTTAGAAAACAGCGCAAATGAGCGCAAAAAGAGGCGGGAAACAGCGTCAAAACAGCGTCAAGACAACGTGAAGACAACTCTGCACAGAGAACAGGACTAAACCAGGACTGGACCAGGACTAGACCAGGACTGAACCAGGACTAAACCAGGACTAAACCAGGACTAAACCAGGACTAAACCAGGACTAAACCAGCACTAAACCAGGACTAAACCAGGCCTTACCAGGTCTAAGCTGATAACTTCTGTCCTGGTGTCCGCTCGTGTTTTATTTCCACGCAGACTTTCTTGTCTCTTCGTGGCGTTTTCTTGTTTCAAACTTGTTAAATGAGTTTGTTGTTTGCACATTTGAGCTTGAAGCTCCAGTTTGAATCAGTTTAATCATAAATCACAGTCCGTGTTTGTGTTTTGGTCTAAACGTGACATTTCCACAGCCCTCGGTCAGATCCACGCGCATAGCTCGCGTGTCTGTGTCACGGATCAAAACTCAGATAAATCCTGCTCTTCACTCGTGTCTGTGCTTTTTTATTTCTGCTCCATTTTCACGCTCGTGTCTTATTCTCCGGTTCAACAGGTGAAAAGTGTCTTACCGTGCGACCCCCGCGCGACGATCTGAGTCACGTCAGAGCCCACGCGCCGCGCTCCTCCATCGCCCCGCGCGCTCCCACGCGGACACAGCACACGGGGAAGAGGAGGAGGATGGAGGAGGAGGTGGAGGTGGAGGTGATGATGGAGGAGGAGGAGGTGGTAAATCCGCGCGTGCGTCTGTGCGTGACGACGTCAGGTTTTCCTCCGCGCGAGCCCCGGGTTGTGTTTGGTGAATGTGAAGATTGTGTCGCTCCAGCCTCACGAGCAACTGAGAGAGAGAGAGAGGAGAGGAGAAGAGGAGAGGGAGAGAGGGATGAGCCCGCCTCCTGCGCCGAGTCTGAGCACTGCCTCTGAGCGACTGACAGAGCGAATGAACAGAGGAGAGAAAGAGGAGGAGAGAGAGAGAGAGCCTGCCTCCTGCACCGAGTCTGAGCGAGTGAGAGAAAGAGAGAACAGAGGAGGAGGAGACAGAGAGGAGAGAGAGAGTGCAGACAGAGAGACAGGAGGAGAGAGAGAGAGGGAATGGAGGAGGGGAGAGAAACAGAGAGAGGAGAGAGAGAGGAAGAGGTGGAGGAGGGAGAGAGAGAGGCAGAGAAAGAGAAAGAGGGAGGGAAAGGGGAGTGCAGATAGAGTTGGTGGAGAGAGAGAGAAACAGAGATGGAGTCAGACAGAGGGAAAGAGAGAGAGAGAGAGAGGAAAGGGAGAGACAGAAGAGAGATGGGCAGAGAGAGAAGAGGGACAGGTGAGAGAGAGAGGAGATGTTGGGAGAGAGAGGGGCAGACAAGGAGAGGTGGATAGAGAGAGGAGAGGGAGGGAGGGAGGGAGGGAGAGAAAGAGCGAGGGGGATACAGGGAGAGAGGTGAGGAGAAAGAGAGAGAGAGAGATGGCAAACGAGAGAGAGACAGAGAGAGGTGGTGGAAAGAGGGAGCGAGGGGAAGGAGGGCAGACCGAGTGAGACAGAGGAGTAGAGAGGGAGGAGGGACAGGTGGTGAGAGAGAGGAGAGAAAGAAACAAAAGAGGCAGAGGACAAAGACAGAGAGAGGAGGGAGGAGAGAGAGAGAAGAAGAAGAAGAAGATTTAGTCCTCATGTAGTAAGTAGGCATCAGGCTTACACTGATGCACTGTTAGCATGCTAGTTGCTCTGGTCTCTGACAGTTGTGTAAATCTCTTATAAACTCATCGTGGTGAGTAATGAGGATGTTCTGGTGCATAAAGTGAATGAGGCGTCACTTTGTTTCACTTTGTTTCACTTTAAACTGTTTAAAATGAGCTGTTTCTGTTTCTTTATGTTTTTATGACGCTAAAAATCAACACGTTAACACAAAAACAGTGGAGTTTGTTTGTGCGTCTGCTCCAAACCTCCAGTTTAAATGTTTATTCTGACGGAGGACGATGAACCTTCGCTTTAAAAAAAACAAAACAAACTGACCCTGAGACACGACTGAATCTACATCAGCTTCACTCTGGTCTAGTTTATATTAAAGAGCCTGTGTAGTACTTTTACTTGAGTAACGTTGTTTTGCAGTAAAGTTACTCTTACACAAATATTTGAGCTACATTGATGTTTTTTTTTTAAAGTTTTCCACCATGTTCTAACACTCTTCTCTCATCAAAAACAAGTCTGACGAGGTTTTAAACGTCATCCATGCATGTTTGAGTCATCTAGAGATCTCTCCTGGGCCTTATTTAAACCCTCGTTACGTTTAGCTGTGAGATTCGGTACGAGGCTCCGCCCACAAGCCTACATCGCCCACGCTCCCACACGACAATCCTCCATAAATATACAAAAAACATGACACAAAACTGCGCACTACGACTTCACAAACCTGGTGTGATGTGCAGTAGTTTCATTAGTGCGATGCAGCTGGTTGTGTTGTGACAGAGCTCTGAAGGGGGAGGGGCTTAGCACAGAGAGCAAAGAGAGGGGAGGAGTCAGAGCGTCAAAAAAATGAAAATGTTTTATAAGTAAAATATACATAAAAAATAAATACCTCCTCTTTAATACCCCATAGAAGTAAATACCTCCTCTTTAATACCCCATTATAGTAAATACCTCCTCTTTAATACCCCATAGAAGTAAATACCTCCTCTTTAATACCCCATAGAAGTAAATACCTCCTCTTTAATACCCCATAGAAGTAAATACCTCCTCTTTAATACCACGTAGAAGTAAATACCTCCTCTTTAATACCCCATAGAAGTAAATACCTCCTCTTTAATATCCCATAGAAGTAAATACCTCCTCTTTAATACCCCATAGAAGCAAATACCTCCTCTTTAATACCCCGTAGAAGTAAATACCTCCTCTTTAATACCACGTAGAAGTAAATACCTCCTCTTTAATACCTCGTAGAAGTAAATACCTCCTCTTTAATACCCCATAGAAGTAAATACCTCCTCTTTAATACCCCATAGAAGTAAATACCTCCTCTTTAATACCACGTAGAAGTAAATACCTCCTCTTTAATACCCCACAGAAGTAAATACCTCCTCTTTAATACCCCATAGAAGTAAATACCTCCTCTTTAATACCCCATAGAAGTAAATACCTCCTCTTTAATACCCCATAGAAGTAAATACCTCCTCTTTAATACCACGTAGAAGTAAATACCTCCTCTTTAATACCCCGCAGAAGTAAATACCTCCTCTTTAATACCCCACAGAAGTAAATACCTCCTCTTTAATACCCCATAGAAGTAAATACCTCCTCTTTAATACCCCATAGAAGCAAATACCTCCTCTTTAATACCCCGTAGAAGTAAATACCTCCTCTTTAATACCACGTAGAAGTAAATACCTCCTCTTTAATACCTCGTAGAAGTAAATACCTCCTCTTTAATACCCCATAGAAGTAAATACCTCCTCTTTAATACCCCATAGAAGTAAATACCTCCTCTTTAATACCACGTAGAAGTAAATACCTCCTCTTTAATACCCCACAGAAGTAAATACCTCCTCTTTAATACCCCATAGAAGTAAATACCTCCTCTTTAATACCCCATAGAAGTAAATACCTCCTCTTTAATACCCCATAGAAGCAAATACCTCCTCTTTAATACCACGTAGAAGTAAATACCTCCTCTTTAATACCACGTAGAAGTAAATACCTCCTCTTTAATACCTCGTAGAAGTAAATACCTCCTCTTTAATACCCCATAGAAGTAAATACCTCCTCTTTAATACTCCATAGGAGTAAATACCTCCTCTTTAATACCACGTAGAAGTAAATACCTCCTCTTTAATACCACGTAGAAGTAAATACCTCCTCTTTAATACCCCATAGAAGTAAATACCTCCTCTTTAATACCCCATAGAAGTAAATACCTCCTCTTTAATACCACGTAGAAGTAAATACCTCCTCTTTAATACCACGTAGAAGTAAATACCTCCTCTTTAATACCCCACAGAGGTAAATACCTCCTCTTTAATACCCCATAGAAGTAAATACCTCCTCTTTAATACCACGTAGAAGTAAATACCTCCTCTTTAATACCCCACAGAAGTAAATACCTCCTCTTTAATACCCCATAGAAGTAAATACCTCCTCTTTAATACCCCATAGAAGTAAATACCTCCTCTTTAATACCCCATAGAAGTAAATACCTCCTCTTTAAGTACATTTTCTCCTCTGTGCTTCTCCAAATGTTTTTATCGTCTTGAATTATTAACGAGTTCTGATTGGCCGTTCGAGTCTTTATCCAACATGAGATAAATGTATTATTTATTCAGGCTGTGACCGAGAGCTTAAGAGCCTCTGATTTAAGGACGCTAAATGCTACAGAAGCTAACGCTAATGGAGAGCTATACATCTGAGCTAATGCAGCGTAGTAGTTAGCGCTGGCGACGAGTCAGAGCCGCTAGCAACAAACGCACGACGAGGAGTTTAGAGAGTGAGTTTGGACGAGAGAGTAAATATTTATTCCTCCTCTTTAATACCCCATAGAAGTAAATACCTCCTCTTTAATACCCCATAGAAGCAAATACCTCCTCTTTAATACCACGTAGAAGTAAATACCTCCTCTTTAATACCTCGTAGAAGTAAATACCTCCTCTTTAATACCCCATAGAAGTAAATACCTCCTCTTTAATACTCCATAGGAGTAAATACCTCCTCTTTAATACCACGTAGAAGTAAATACCTCCTCTTTAATACCACGTAGAAGTAAATACCTCCTCTTTAATACCCCATAGAAGTAAATACCTCCTCTTTAATACCCCATAGAAGTAAATACCTCCTCTTTAATACCACGTAGAAGTAAATACCTCCTCTTTAATACCACGTAGAAGTAAATACCTCCTCTTTAATACCCCACAGAGGTAAATACCTCCTCTTTAATACCCCATAGAAGTAAATACCTCCTCTTTAATACCACGTAGAAGTAAATACCTCCTCTTTAATACCCCACAGAAGTAAATACCTCCTCTTTAATACCCCATAGAAGTAAATACCTCCTCTTTAATACCCCATAGAAGTAAATACCTCCTCTTTAATACCCCATAGAAGTAAATACCTCCTCTTTAAGTACATTTTCTCCTCTGTGCTTCTCCAAATGTTTTTATCGTCTTGAATTATTAACGAGTTCTGATTGGCCGTTCGAGTCTTTATCCAACATGAGATAAATGTATTATTTATTCAGGCTGTGACCGAGAGCTTAAGAGCCTCTGATTTAAGGACGCTAAATGCTACAGAAGCTAACGCTAATGGAGAGCTATACATCTGAGCTAATGCAGCGTAGTAGTTAGCGCTGGCGACGAGTCAGAGCCGCTAGCAACAAACGCACGACGAGGAGTTTAGAGAGTGAGTTTGGACGAGAGAGTAAATATTTATTTTACAACAAACTGGTGAAAGTGTTTGAGTTTGTAGATCGTAATGAAGTGAGAATGTGAACAAAGAGTTCAGCAGCAGTAATAATACAAACAACAGAAGTAATAATACAAACAACAGCAGTAATAATACAAACAACAGTAATAATACAAACAACAGCAGTAATAATACAAACAACAGCAGTAATAATACAAACAACAGCAGTAATAATACAAACAACAGTAATAATACAAACAACAGCAGTAATAATACAAACAACAGCAGTAATAATACAAACAACAGCAGTAATAATACAAACAACAGAAGTAATAATACAAACAGCAGTAATAATACAAACAACAGTAATAATACAAACAACAGTAATAATACAAACAACAGCAGTAATAATACAAACAACAGTAATAATACAAACAACAGTAATAATACAAACAACAGTAATAATACAAACAACAGTAATAATACAAACAACAACAGTAATAATACAAACAACAGTAATAATACAAACAACAACAGTAATAATACAAACAACAGCAGTAATAATACAAACAACAGCAGTAATAATACAAACAACAGTAATAATAATACAAACAACAGTAATAATACAAACAACAACAGTAATAATACAAACAACAGCAGTAATAATACAAACAACAGTAATAATACAAACAACAGTAATAATACAAACAACAGTAATAATACAAACAACAGTAATAATACAAACAACAACAGTAATAATACAAACAACAGTAATAATACAAACAACAACAGTAATAATACAAACAACAGCAGTAATAATACAAACAACAGCAGTAATAATACAAACAACAGTAATAATAATACAAACAACAGTAATAATACAAACAACAGTAATAATAATACAAACAACAGTAATAATACAAACAACAACAGTAATAATACAAACAACAGTAATAATAATACAAACAACAGTAATAATACAAACAACAGTAATAATAATACAAACAACAGTAATAATACAAACAACAACAGTAATAATACAAACAACAGTAATAATAATACAAACAACAGTAATAATACAAACAACAGCAGTAATAATACAAACAACAGCAGTAATAATACAAACAGCAGTAATAATACAAACAACAGTAATAATACAAACAACAACAGTAATAATACAAACAACAGAAGTAATAATACAAACAGCAGTAATAATACAAACAACAGTAATAATACAAACAACAACAGTAATAATACAAACAACAGCAGTAATAATACAAACAACAGTAATAATACAAACAACAGTAATAATACAAACAACAGTAATAATACAAACAACAGTAATAATACAAACAACAACAGTAATAATACAAACAACAGTAATAATACAAACAACAACAGTAATAATACAAACAACAGCAGTAATAATACAAACAACAGTAATAATAATACAAACAACAGTAATAATACAAACAACAGTAATAATAATACAAACAACAGTAATAATACAAACAACAACAGTAATAATACAAACAACAGTAATAATAATACAAACAACAGTAATAATACAAACAACAGTAATAATAATACAAACAACAGTAATAATACAAACAACAACAGTAATAATACAAACAACAGTAATAATACAAACAACAACAGTAATAATACAAACAACAGTAATAATAATACAAACAACAGTAATAATACAAACAACAGTAATAATAATACAAACAACAGTAATAATACAAACAACAGTAATAATAATACAAACAACAGTAATAATACAAACAACAACAGTAATAATACAAACAACAGTAATAATAATACAAACAACAGTAATAATACAAACAACAACAGTAATAATACAAACAACAGCAGTAATAATACAAACAACAGTAATAATACAAACAACAGTAATAATACAAACAACAACAGTAATAATACAAACAACAGTAATAATACAAACAACAGCAGTAATAATACAAACAACAGTAATAATACAAACAACAGTAATAATACAAACAACAGAAGTAATAATACAAACAACAGTAATAATAATACAAACAACAGAAGTAATAATACAAACAACAGCAGTAATAATACAAACAACAGAAGTAATAATACAAACAACAGCAGTAATAATACAAACAACAACAGTAATAATACAAACAACAGCAGTAATAATACAAACAACAGTAATAATACAAACAACAGTAATAATAATACAAACAACAGTAATAATACAAACAACAGAAGTAATAATACAAACAACAGCAGTAATAATACAAACAACAGAAGTAATAATACAAACAGCAGTAATAATACAAACAACAGTAATAATACAAACAACAACAGTAATAATACAAACAACAGCAGTAATAATACAAACAACAGTAATAATACAAACAACAGTAATAATAATACAAACAACAGTAATAATACAAACAACAGTAATAATACAAACAACAACAGTAATAATACAAACAACAGTAATAATACAAACAACAACAGTAATAATACAAACAACAGCAGTAATAATACAAACAACAGCAGTAATAATACAAACAACAGCAGTAATAATACAAACAACAGTAATAATACAAACAACAACAGTAATAATACAAACAACAGCAGTAATAATACAAACAACAGCAGTAATAATACAAACAACAGTAATAATACAAACAACAGTAATAATACAAACAACAGTAATAATAATACAAACAACAGTAATAATACAAACAACAGTAATAATACAAACAACAGTAATAATACAAACAACAGTAAAAATACAAACAACAGTAATAATACAAACAACAGTAATAATAAAAAAGCGGCAGTATTAATAAAAACAGAGCAGCAGTATCAGTCGCAGTAGCAGCAGTCGTAGTTGTAGTAACAGTAGTTGTACTTGTAGTAATAGTATTGGTGATAGTAGTAGTCATAGTAGTAATTGCCATGTTAGTTGTAATAGTAGTTGTGGTTGTAGTTGTAATAGTCATAGTCAAAGTAACTGTAGTAGTCATAGAAGTTGCAGTGATCTGTTTTTCAAATCTGTTTTTCAAAGGTTTTTTGAGCAACAGCAGCACCTGTATTTGAATAAATGTGAGATAGAAAACTTTAATGACATACTTTGGAACATTACAAACGTCTACATGGAGACAGTGATGGCAAAGCCTCCAACAGAAAAGTTACACAGTGCATCTTTATGTCTGAACTTTACATTCTCACAAGTTCAAACTGTTTTAAATGAACTCTGAGATGTATTTTTATTTTGTAAATATTTAAAGAGGCAGTATTTTACTTTTATGTGATATTAACTGTAACACTTCACATATTCAGATCAGATTATTGTTTTCAAAATACTATATACTATAATACTATATACTAACATGTTTTATAAGTTTCACTTTCGTTTTTGACACTCAAGTCTCCCCTCTCTTTGCTCTCCGTGCTAAGGCCCACCCCCTTCAGAGCTCTATCACAACACAATCAGCTGCATCCCACTAATGAAACTCCTGCACATCACATCAGGTTTGTGAAGTTGTAGTGCACAGTTTTGCATCATGTTTTTGTATATTTATGGAGGATTGTCGTGTGGAACGTCTAAAACTTCTTCAGACGTGTTTTTGATGAGGAAACACCTTTATAACACGGGGAAAAGCTAAAAAAAACAACTCAATTTTGCATCACGCTTCCTCTTTTAACACATGGATATTACACAAACTGCCCGTTGCCTCAGAGATTTCCCAATGACTCCCAGACTGTGCAGCTCTGAGGTCCACGCTCTGGAAGATGAAAAATATTTGTGCAGAAATCATTAGGGAGTGAACATTCCTTATCTGTTCTCTGTGTTTCTGTTTGTTTGGACAAATATGAAAAATTGGTCCATTATCTCGGGGAAAGCGGCGGACATTTTGAAAAGCTGCCAGTTTGTAAACAAAGACGTGTCCTTAAAGGCCCTGCGCCCAGATTCTCCCGTGGATCTGCGCTAACGTGTCCAGCCGCGTCTTATAAGAAAGAATTTTACTGTCAGACAATCAGGAAGTACGCTGTTAGCATGCTAGCTGTTGTCAGCGTTAGCGTGACTGCAAAACTCCACTCTGGTTTCTGCGAGTTGGGAAAAGTGCTTATCGATACTTTGCGCCTGACCTCGTGAACGCTCCCTGTGGCGGTTGTGTGATGCTAACTGGAGGCACTGCTCTGTCTGAAGCTCTCTGACTCGAGTTGTACTTTAATCCAGTCTGTCTCAAATAGTGGGGCGCGCCGTGCGATGCCGGAGGGGGCGCGTATGACTCCGGGAACACGCTTTTCTTTCGCCGTACTAGAATAAAGCGTAATTGCACGTCCACTACTGTAGGTGGCAGTCGTGCGCTCATTGACCGTTACACCGTAGAGCTAATACTACGCCGTGTACGTGCGCAAACTCTACACTGTAGCGTACGCAGCAAAGAGATCGTGACACAGGGGCAGTGAACAAGAGACACTTTTGATAAAGAGAAACGATGGAAAAAAATTGAACAGGGATGAAAAGAAAGGCGGAGATAGACGGAGGTAATGAGACGGACGAAAAGTAAGGTCCAGCTAAACGTTGAGCAGGAGCGGGGAGTTGCAGTATCAAAACCCATAATCCTGACTTCCTCATTTTGATAAATAACAAAAAAACAAACAAAAAAAAAACAGTCAAATTGTTTTATTCATTTTTGTCTCGTTAATGTTGCTGATCAATGAATTTATTATTATTATTTATTGATTTTATTGAATTTTTATGCTTTAATTTCATATTTAATTTTAATGTATTATTTATATATTTATTTAATTTTAATTTATCCATTTGATGTTTATTTAATTTCATTTTTTTATTTGATTTTTAATTAAATTTCATTATATTTTATGTTTTCAGTATCAAATGGTTCAATCAGTTGTTCAAAAAATGTGTGTAGTTCAAATAAGGATAAATTAAAAAAAATATAATAATAATTTTTTTATGAATTTGAGGGAATTTATGCATTTTACATTTTACTGTTACAGATTAAAAAAAAACAATATTATTAAAGTATTTTTTGTTGCAAGTCGATCTTTATTGCTTTGTTTTGTTTTAACCGTAGACAGTCAAATGAAGCTCATCGATGCTAGCGGTTATAGCGGCTAATTTGGAGCCGAGTTTCATATTTGGAAATTCCGACCGCGAGTATCATAGCAACTAACGAGCCAATCAGGAGCGAGGCTGTTGAAGGTAACGCCTCTTCCCGCCCGCACCACTTAACAACGCTGTCAATCAAACCTGTTGCTAACGTTAGCTGGAGCAAACTCAGGGAAAGAAGGCGCCTGATTTGTCTGTTTTTAATGTTCATATCTTGATTTACAGACACAAAAGTGAAATTAAAATACACGAATCATCTCGATCGGGTTAATATGAACATTTAAGACCAAAATGACGGGTCTGGCAGCAGCAGGGACAGAGAGAAGAGACAATTTTTCAGTGTAATGTGAATTTGAGTCGATGGAGCTGGACGTGCGCCCGTGATCACTTTCCATTTGGAGCGCGGCGGCTAGCAGGTTAGCTCTGTCCATTTATATATCGAGTCTATGGTTCATTCATATTCTGTCCTTGAAAATGTCTCCGTCTTGATGGACACTGTGTCTTCCATCATCACAGTAAAAAAGAGCTGTTGTGTTTTTCGGAAAATACTCGTTTAAAATCGACCAAAATGCAGGAAATTTCACCGAATCTGGGTAAAATTTGTTGGGGAATGACGCCCCAAACCCCCTTGACCTTCTGACCTCACCTGGCGTCACATTAGGACACAAACACAAACACACTAACTTAAAAGTATTTGTGTGTACTACTAACACCACATGTTTATATCAGAATATGGGGACGACGGAAGTACTTAACAGAAAATGTCCTGGAAAAGTCTAGGAATGTCCTGGAAAACTGGAACAAACTGTGGGAATCCTGCTCCTTTACTCTCTATTTTCAGACAATAAAGACTCAGATAAAACAGCTTCACCTTAACTTCATAAAAAGGTCTTTTTTTTTTTTAAGTTTGAAAAAAGCAAATGGCCTCGTTTATTTTATCAGAATTTATTATGTTTTTCACACAAACAAAACACCACAGAACTAGACCAGGACTAGACCAGGACTAGACCAGGACTAGACCAGGACTAGACCAGGACTAGACCAGGACTAAACCAGGACTAAAGCAGAACTAAAGCAGGACTAGACCAGGACTAAACCAGGACTAAAACAGGACTAAACCAGGACTAAACAGGACTAGACCAGGACTAGACCAGGACTAGACCAGGACTAAACCAGGACTAAACCAGGACTAAACCAGGACTAAACCAGGACTAAACCAGGACTAAACTGTGACTCTTGCATCATTATTCATATTTCTTTCCTCTCTCAGTCTTTCAAGATTCAAGATTCCAGATTTCTTTTATTTGTCTCCTTTAGGAGACTTTTCTCTTGGACCAGTGAGCTGCTCACACCACAGTAAACGACAGAACCACACACAGGGGGCAGTACATCTCTCTCCACACACCGTCACTCATTTTTACATCAATTATCATTTAACAGTTTCACTGAAACAGGCACAAATAAATGTTTATATCTGTTATATCTCCACTGTGGTGCATGTCCCTCCTCCTGAACTCAACACTTCATACTCAGGGAACAACACATGTGTCAGAGAGAATGCTCCTGGTCTGTCTCCTCATGGTCTGTCTCCTCCTGGTCTGTCTCCTCCTGGTCTGTCTCCTCATGGTCTGTCTCCTCCTGGTCTGTCTCCTCCTGGTCTGTCTCCTCCTGGTCTGTCTCCTCATGGTCTGTCTCCTCATGGTCTGTCTCCTCATGGTCTGTCTCCTCATGGTCTGTCTCCTCCTGGTCTGTCTCCTCATGGTCTGTCTCCTCATGGTCTGTCTCCTCCTGGTCTGTCTCCTCCTGGTCTGTCTCCTCCTGGTCTGTCTCCTCCTGGTCTGTCTCCTCCTGGTCTGTCTCCTCCTGGTCTGTCTCCTCCTGGTCTGTCTCCTCATGGTCTGTCTCCTCCTGGTCTGTTCGTAAAGTTCTTGAGGTCTCAGAGGGACAGCACAGCCCATCATTTTCTCCGCTGTCCTCACCAGATTTAAAATTTGGGTTTTTGATTTAACCAGAAAGTTTCCAAACCAGCTGGTGATTCCATATCTGAGAACTGACTCAATGGCAGCTCTGTAGAAAATGAGCAGAATGTTACAACTGACACCAAATAATCTTCTAAAATTCAGTCTCTCAGTCTCTCTCAGTCTCTCTCAGTCTCTCCGTCTCTCACTCTCTCACTCTCTCAGTCTCTCAGTCTCTCACTCTCTGTCTCTCTCACTCTCTCTCAGTCTCTCTCAGCCTCTCTCAGCCTCTCTCAGTCTCTCTCAGTGTCTCTCAGTGTCTCAGTCTCTCTCAGTCTCTCACTCTCTCAGTCTCTCTCAGTCTCTCTCAGTGTCTCAGTCTCTCTCAGTCTCTCACTCTCTCAGTCTCTCTCAGTCTCTCTCAGTCTCTCTCAGTCTCTCAGTCTCTCAGTCTCTCTCAGTCTCTCTCACTCTCTCAGTCTCTCTCAGTCTCTCTCAGTCTCTCTCACTCTCTCAGTCTCTCTCAGTCTCTCTCAGTCTCTCTCAGTGTCTCAGTCTCTCTCAGTCTCTCACTCTCTCAGTCTCTCTCAGTCTCTCTCAGTCTCTCAGTCTCTCAGTCTCTCTCAGTCTCTCTCACTCTCTCAGTCTCTCACTCTCTCAGTCTCTCTCAGTCTCTCTCACTCTCTCAGTCTCTCTCAGTCTCTCTCACTCTCTCACTCTCTCAGTCTCTCTCAGTCTCTCTCAGTCTCTCTCAGTCTCTCTCAGTCTCTCTCACTCTCTCAGTCTCTCTCAGTCTCTCTCAGTCTCTCTCAGTCTCTCAGTCTCTCAGTCTCTCACTCTCTCAGTCTCTCTCAGTCTCTCTCACTCTCTCTCAGTCTCTCACTCTTCCAGTCGTCCCTGCAGAGACAAACTCAGACCAAAGTGGCTGGTTGCATCATGACATCATCATCATGTGGTTTAAACTGATCCTATTGGACAGATCCTCCATGACTCACGACTCACTCAGAGCGATTCAGACGTTTCACCACAAAAAAATCAAAAACAAAAGAGAAAACACAGGATTTGAACATGTGCAGGTGAAGAGTGCCCCAGAGCGAGGAACCACCCCGGAGTGACGTGATGATCTCACACTGAATCATGGCTCCACTTTATGAAGCTGCTGTGGAGAAAAATATCACTTTTATTTCTTTAAACTGACGGAGAAAATGTCTCCACCAGGAAGAGCGTCCACCAGGAAGAGCCTCCACCAGGAAGAACCTCCACCAGGAAGAGCCTCCACCAGGAAGAACCTCCACCAGGAAGAGCCTCCACCAGGAAGAGCCTCCACCAGGAAGAACCTCCACCAGGAAGCGCGTCCACCAGGAAGAACCTCCACCAGGAAGAGCCTCCACCAGGAAGAGCCTCCACCAGGAAGAACCTCCACCAGGAAGAGCCTCCACCAGGAAGAGCCTCCACCAGGAAGAGCCTCCACCAGGAAGAGCCTCCACCAGGAAGAGCCTCCACCAGGAAGAGCCTCCACCAGGAAGAGCGTCCACCAGGAAGTCTGCGTTCAGACCAGGGCATCAGAGGCGTCGAGTTTCGTGCAGAGTCTTCGGTGGACGCGCGTCTTGGCTCCTGTGTTTTTTCTGTGCCGCGTTTTCAAGTAGAGCGGCGAGAATCTGGCGTTGACACGGCGAGTCTTGATGCCCCAGACACGACGGACACGACGGACACGACGGACGCCCCGGACACGACGGACGCCCCGGACACAAGGGACGCCCCGGACACGAGGGACGCCCCGGACACGACGGACGCCCCGGACACAAGGGACGCCCCGGACACGACGGACGCCCCGGACACAAGGGACGCCCCGGACACGACGGACACGACGAACGCCCCAGACAAGACGGGTGTCCCGGACACAAGGGACGCCCCGGACACGACGGACGACCCGGACACGACGGACGCCCCGGACACAAGGGACGCTCCGGACACAAGGGACACCCTGGACACGGCAGACGCTCCGGACATGACGGACGCCCCGGACATGCGTCAGAGGTGTCTGCCCTCAAATGCAAAGACGTCCATCTAGAGACGTCCATCTAGAGACGTCCCGTATCACACTGTTTTCTGATCTGTTCTAATGTTTCCACATCACAAACAGACCTGGAGTTGTGTTGATGTTCTTCTCTCAAAACTGAAACACTCAGTTCCACCTTGTGATGTCATCATGTGGTGATACAGGAAGCTGTTCACTTGAAAACTACCACTTGATGACATCACGAGGTGGAACGTCGTGTTTTGATCTTTGTAGACGTCACAGACGAATAATAAAGTGACTCAAACATGTGAGAATGAAACAAACACAACTCCAGGTCTGATTTTGACGCGTTCACAGATTTAAACTCGACTTAAAGACACAACAGTTAATTTTTGCGTAAAATTAAACCTTTAATTGTGAAATAAACGTTGTGTAATTGACCAAAGTAAATCTGAGTCTGGTTTAAATCTGTGACTGGTTCCATTGTTTGAGTCTGATCCTTGTTCCACAGTTTGAGACGAGTGACTCACGGGAAGTTCCTCAGCACAATCCTGAACTCGGATATCACCAGACACCAGGACTAACCCAGGACTAAACCAGGACTGAACCAGGACTAAACCAGGACTGAACCAGAACTAAACCGGGACTGAACCGGGACTGAACCAGAACTAAACCAGAACTAAACCAGGACTGAACCAGAACTAAACCAGAACTAAACCAGGACTAAACCAGGACTGAACCAGAACTAAACCGGGACTGAACCGGGACTGAACCGGGACTGAACCGGGACTAAACCAGGTCTATAAAAGGACTATTCCAGGTCTAAACATGGACTACATCATTTCCACTGTAGGTAAAAACAGAAATGATCCAAAGGAGGAACAAAAGAGGACAGGAGAACAGGAGGAGAACAGGAGGAGAACAGAAGGAGAACAGGAGGAGCACAGGAGGAGAACAGGAGGAGCAGTACTGCAGCTCCTTCTATTTCTGCACCTATCCTCCCTCCTCCTCTCCCTCTCTCTCTTTTTTCTGCCCACCACTCTGTTTCCTATCCTCCGTCCTACTCCCTCTCCTCTCATCCTTCCTATGTATCTCTCCCTCCCTCTCTCGCTTCTCTATCTCTCTCCTCTAGCTCTCCCTCTCTCAGTCTTATCCTCCCTCCTCCTCTCCCTCTCTCTATCCTCCTACATGTTTTCTTTCTCTCTTTCTTGTTCTCACACTCGGATGATTCACTCTGGTCTGTCTCTCTCTGAATGAAACCACAGCCTCTTCTGCTCCTGTCGCTCCTGCCCCCC
Source organism: Periophthalmus magnuspinnatus (assembly GCF_009829125.3). Classification (NCBI taxonomy): domain Eukaryota; kingdom Metazoa; phylum Chordata; class Actinopteri; order Gobiiformes; family Gobiidae; genus Periophthalmus; species Periophthalmus magnuspinnatus. Next base: position 2,017,675 of record NC_047144.1, on the reverse strand, counting down.
TTTGATCACTCTGTCACTCTCACTCTGTCACCCTCACTCTATCACTCTCACTCTGTCACTCTCACTCTATCACTCTCACTCTGTCACTCTCACTCTGTCACTCTCACTCTGTCACTCTCACTCTGTTCTCTCTGTCACTCTGTTGCTCTATCACTCTCACTCCGTCGCACCTGTCCCCTTGTCACTCTCACTGTCACTCTCATTCTGTCACTCTCACTCTCTCACTCCTCTCATTCTGTCACTCTCACTCTGTCACTCTCACTCTGTCACTCTCACTCTGTCACTCCTGTCTCTTTCACACCATTTTACTCTTCATCTGTCAAAAGAGCAGGGAAACAGGGAGGGCATCTGACACAAAGACTGTGTTGACTGTGTTAAAAATGTACTACTACTACTACTACTACTACTACTACTACTACTACTACTACTACTACTACTACTACTACTACTACTACTACTACTACTACTACTACTACTACTACAACAACAACTACTACTACTACTACTACTACAGCTACTACTACTACTGCTACTACTGCTACTACTACTACTACTACTACTACTACTACTACTACAGCTACTACTACTACTACTACTACTACTACAACAACAACTACTACTACTACTACTACTACAGCTACTACTACTACTACTACTACTACTACAACAACAACTACTACTACTACTACTACTACAGCTACTACTACTACTGCTACTACTGCTACTACTACTACTACTACTACTACTACTACTACTACAGCTACTACTACTACTACTACTACTACTACAACAACAACTACTACTACTACAGCTACTACTACTACTGCTACTACTACTACTACTACTACTGCTCTATTTTATTTTTAGTTTCCTTCTGTCTCTTTTCACTGGGGCAGATGCTGCTCCTCTGGGCCAAAACTCTGCTCTGCCAAACTCCACCTCCTCCTCCTCTTTCTCTGTCCTCCTCTTTCTCTCTCCTCCTCTTTCTCTGTCCTCCTCTTTCTCTCTCCTCCTCTTTCTCTCTCTTCTTTCTCTGTCCTCCTCTTTCTCTCTTCTCCTCTTTTTCTCTCTCCTCTTTCTCTCTCTCTCTCCTCTTTCTCCCTCCTCCTCTTTCTCTCTCCTCCTCTTTCTCTCTCTTCTTTCTCTGTCCTCCTCTTTCTCTCTTCTCCTCTTTTTCTCTCTCCTCTTTCTCTCTCCTCCTCTTTCTCTCTCCTCCTCTTTCTCTCTCCTCCTCTTTCTCTCTCCTCCTCTTTTTCTCTCTCCTCTTTCTCTCTCCTCTTTCTCTCACCTCCTCTTTTTCTCTCTCCTCTTTCTTTCTCCTCCTCTTTCTCCCTCCTCCTCTTTCTCCCTCCTCCTCTTTCTCTGTCCTCCTCTCTCTCCTCCTCTTTCTCTCTACCATCCCTCGCTCTCCTCTCCCCTCTCCTCCTCTCTCTCCTGCACCTCATTTCCTTCTCTTCCTCTCCTACTCTTTCCTCTCTCCTCCTTTCTCCCTCTCACTTTCTCTCCTCACTCCAAATCCTTCCCCTCTTATCTCTCTCTCTCCTCTCCTCCTCCCCTCTGCACTCCTCCCCCTCTCTCTATCTCTTCCCTCCTTC